>NW_011967140.1:362051-425207 GCF_000949405.1 Vollenhovia emeryi
AAAGAGGCTCGTGAATGTACAATTGTTTCGTTGAAAATCATATAAGATTAGTGAATGATTGTTTAAAAGAAATGAGTCCGACAACACGAGGGACACGAATAAATGTAAAAAAAAAGACAGGTTCCGATAATACGTCAAATAATTGGCGGTTAAAATTAAACTGTCCGTGGCGGGTAATATTAGACGTTTATTTGATAAATTGGCGAATAAAATCGTTGGCGAGGCAGACTCTCAATTACAACGTTTAATATAATATGTAAAGCGAGAAACGACTATTACACACCGCTGGCGATGATACGAGCAATTCGAACGATCTTACTTAAATTTTTTCGTCCGTCGCGACAAGCGCGAGAATTTTTCCAGTGAATTTTACAGTGGTCTCTTTCCACTTGGCGGATTACGAGCGTACGTCCAGGTGAAGATGCTCCCGCTGGGATATGGGAACGCGATCGTATATGAGCGAATTGCTAAGACACATCTCGTACAGACAACATGCGAAATGCGTGAGGAACCCTAAAGGGATCGCAGGACTCTCTTCCGCAACCGGTCTAATTGGAACATAATCTCACGTATACGCCACGTACTTGAATATCAAAATTTCAGGAGTAAAAGCGAGAGCGAAGGTTGAAATTGAGTCTCCTGAATTCGTGACTAATCGTCGAGTCCTCCAGAGCCGTCGAGTTCGCTCCTTCCTTCTCCCTCCGTCTCCTCCGTTTCCTTGATGCATTTTTAAGCGAATAAGATTAAACGACAAATGTCATACATTCTAGTGGTTTCCATATTCACTCGACCATTAATCGCCCAACTAAACACACGAGCAACATTTGCATCCAGTTAATTATTGATACATGAAAATGATAATGACACGGAATACCTGCCGCGCCAGTCATCGAGTTAATCATTAAATGAATAACCCGCGGCGGTTGGTTGAACTCTAAGCCGTGACAGCGCCACGCGAGTGCAAACCGCGTGACGCTCTTAGCTCATACCCATTCATTAACAAATTAGCGGCACGCACGTGGCACGCCCGCGCCGTGTCCGGCGGTTTCGCGCGTTTTCACACGGGAAATTTTTCAGAGCGACGATAGAACGTTATAAAATTACGCGGGAAAAAAATGTCGCGCTCGTTGTAACGCTCGGGGAGAAATACGACGGCTGTCGACGCCCGTCCGTCGGACGAAATTAACGTACATATGGTGACTGATAAACTGAGACGCGCGGATAATTCAGTGTCTCTCCGCTCGTATTTGCCCTCCTCTCTCCCCCTCATTTCGCAAACTCCGCGCTCACCTCGCGCGTTCAAAAACCTTGCGAATTACGGCGAAACGACGCGGGTTGATTAATTACGACTGCGTGCGCGCACTCGCGTACGCGGGCGCATCGCTCCGTCAATGCGACGACGTCGACGGAGACATGACGTCGAGACGACGAGGACGAGGACGAGGACGGTACGGGGCGTCTTTCCGCATGGCGTACTATGAGCTCGCATATTCGCGGAAGGCATTCGCGGCCCTCGTACTGCGAGAAATGTGGCGGTGAGACGACGCCCGCGGGTACGCACGGAGGGATGTACGCGCAAGTGCACTCACGTGTTTGCCCATGTACGTACGTGTGTTCACGTATCGAAGGAATGCGTGTACGTGTGTCACTCCCCGACTTTGAATCTCGACCGCTTTTTCATAGAGATACTCGTGGCGATTAGTCCAAATTTTATCGGGGGATGCTTCACTGCGAGTTTCATACGAAGAGAGGGTTCCGTTTTTGTTTCGAGCAGAGCGCGAATTAAAATAGGCGACTATATTTAATTTCGCGCATTTTGTTTCAATTTTGATATTCAGTGCAACGGCAGCGAAAGAGATCGGAAAGTCGTAAAAGGGCACAAGAATGACAGTCGGCTGAGTTATTTTTTTCCAGAAAGTGCATAGGCACATTATACATAAATGTTACGCGCAGAATCGAAAAATATCAATAATTCTCGGTATGTTTTTTTTTATCGTGGCGCCAAGATTGCCAGAATAGCGAACGAGGATACAGATATTTTCACTCTTTCTTTTCTGCCAGACGCGTACATTTGATTATTTATCGACGCGACCGAATTAGGAAACGAAGCACACGGAAACGTTAGGCGCTTTTGCGATCGGCACTCACGCGCGTCCACTCTACCATGCGTCTCCTTTTTTCTCGTTAGCATATCCGGCGCGATATAGCGCCGGGAATCTCGCTCGAAAATGAAAGGGATTTCAGAAAAAAAGCGTGTTAAGCCGCGACGAGGGAAGGTGTATACATAGCAAATTGAAAAATACGGGAGTGCCGCGTAAATGCTGTTTTCACCCCGTTTTTCTCCCCTCTTTTTTTATCCGCGAACGAGAATGGTTTTTCGGGCCACCGCCGCGTCGGCGACGGTGCGTATATTCGAACGTCGCCATGATTTATTCAAAGCATAATCCAAGGAGCGGGAAGCCACGAAATAATTACTTTACTGCCAGGTTCATCCGGGTTATATTTTCACGGCCGCTTTTCCTTTCTCTCTCTCTCTCTCTCTTTTTTTACAAATAGCAAAACATGAGCGCGCGTATATCGGATAATACTACAGCGTCGCGACGGAATCGGAAACGGAAAATGCGTTTTTAAAAATTGGACTGATAGACGAGTTCGAATGCACTCTGGGAATCTTACAATTTATTAACTTGTCACGTGTCACGTTCAATGGTCAACGCGATTGCAATCTATAAATATTTAAATTCACTCCTGCGTTATTAAGTTGTTCACTTCAAAGTAAAATTTTTAGTTTTAGAATTGTGAATCGTACTGTGAATCATCTCACAAAGCGCGGCATTTAAATCTATAAATCTATAAATATTTAAATTCACTCCTGCGTTATCAAGCCCTTAATTTTCAAGTAAAATTTTTAGTTTTAGAATCGTGAATCGTATTGTGAATCATTTCACAAAGCGCGGCATTTAAATCACGCTGGCCGATTACAGCCTTGGCAATGAAAGCGTTCGAACGCGACAGCTGTTTAGCAAGAATCGTGAATAAATTTGCGCGAGTTTAGTTTCGAATGACGACGGGAATATTTCGCCGTCGTAAATCGTCCGGCGTTTATTGCAGAGCACTGTGTAGTTGCGTGTTTACTTCGTGCAGCACTAAATGCAAGTCACATAATTTTCATTCTCTTTAATACACGTTGATATAACGTTACGTTGAATAAAAAGCTTCGGCATTGAATTTTGAATTCGAAAATTATTTAGACCGACGTGCCTGCGAAGATTGCGACAGGCTTGGCAAAACGACGTTGCAAATGTCATTAGATGTCGCAGTAATTTGCGTCAAATTTCTGTATTGTTTCTCTCTGAGAAATAAGATACCTCGCATTACTCGGAGTATGGCACAAATTTTTTTGGCACGGGATAATTTCATAGTCTTCTGATTCCGACTGGTTGGCACTTGTCTGACTTTAGAATGTAATCGAGACGCTCTTCACCCGAAAAGGACCGGAATTCTCGGTCGAAACGTTGCGCAATTCTTTTAATAAAGTGTTGCCGGATACGTCGAATAATTTTCCCATTACGTTTTTAGTTCAATTAATCACTGGCGAAGAAAAGACTTTCAGTACGGCACAAATATTTCGCACGGCAATTGAAAATAATTGCAACGCACAAGTTAATGAGATTATTTGCGTGCTCTCTATTTCGAAGTGTACAGTGATGGACAGAATGGTTGCGCGCCTTTTTATAAATGAGTTTAGGAACGTGTATTCAAATTCAAGGTTACGTTCCAAAGCATTTTCTCGAGAAATAGGTCGGAAACGCTGAAAATGGCTATCGAGTAAAATGTTCTTCGGAGAAGATTTTGCAACGCAACGTTGATATGTGCGTTCCTAAATTAATTAAGAAAAGCGTTGCAACTATTTTGCCCGGATCACTGTACGGATCTAAAAACGGACTAATGAAAAATGATTTGTACGTATCCGACGTTTGCGAGGCTCTCGGCCGCCGAGGGATGATTAGGACGTTAAATCCGAATGTTATTACGATTTCACGGCTCGGCCGAGGTTATCCCGGAAGGACAAGGATTATGGCTGCGGATATAGGATAATAAGGATCCAAGGAGGTAAAGACGAGAGCTTGGTCGTACGTGACTGGAATCGCGCGTTGAAGAAAGCTCGAATTACTTTGACAAACTCCGCGGCGTACGTGCTTCGTCTCTTTGCAAAAGAGTCATGCTTGTTAGAAATCAGCGGGATGTACATGGCGGAAAGCGAAATACGTAGAGTCGAAACCGAATTAATTTCTGTTATGGCGAAACTACTTTTCTTTCTGACGACGTTCTGGGAACATATATTGTTTCGCGGAACTCGGAGATGCTCTACGACGCAGAAGGAATTGCGAATGGCGCGCGTGAAATTTGTTTTAAAATGAGAAGTAAAATTTCTGTTGGCACCTACACTTGTCGTCCGGTAATCAGGTATAGAGCGGGAGCGCCGTGCGTCTGAACTTTCATCAACTTTGACGCGCTTTACTGTGTCATAAGACAAATATATATTTTATTCATTTAAAATGTGAAAAAATTCATCAGATTTGGCAGTTCGCAGCAGGTACGAAACGAACGAAAAACGAGGGAAGTTTTGATCCTCGTGCTTTCCGCTGCCTCCGCCCCTCCTGTCCCCGCCGAATGAATAATTCTCGCACTTGAGCCGTAAAAGTCAGACATCGGGATACAATATACGGCGGGCCGAAATTCGAGGTGCGCGCGAAAGAAGCCGACGCGCCGGCGAAATGCATGTAACTTTTAAAAGGTATTGTCGCGCCGTATCGCCACGACGTCGGCCAAGTTTTCCCGCCGAAAAGTTCGCGAGACAATGACGGGGAACGACGGGGTGGTTTGCCTCCCCGTACATTCTCCTGGAGCATCCCGGAGCGCGTCGGGAACTACGCTGTCTATATCCGTCGCCGATAGCAAGTTTACATCTGCGATAGTAGTTCGAAATGTTCTTTCTATCTATCCCGTTACTTTTATTCCCGCCATGCCTCTGCGGCGATTTTCTCGCTTGCCATCTCTTCCGCCGTAACCCCATTGGCATCGTCGACCTCCCCCGTCCTAGTACCTATCTACTCTCAGTCAAGTTACGACTCGGCCGAGGATGTGAGATCCCTCGAATCTGACTTCCCTTGTTTGCCGGGATCGACCGGTGGGACGATAGACCTCCCCTCGGAATCGGTAACCCGATATCAATTGAATCGGTCATTTCGAAAGGGCCGCGTCTCCGCAAACGGAAATTTTATATAAGGGACGAGGGGCTGGCGAAGAGCAGATGATAAAGAGGTTTCTCCCCAGATTGAACGGAATTAATCGTGTTATTGTGACCGAAGGATCGCGGCGGTAAATGTGGTACACCCCGTATAGTATATAGGTCCTTAGGCGAATTTTATGTTCGTTCTGCCGCGGAGCGGCATTCCCTATCTTCCCTCCATACGTTTAAATCGATGTAACGGGCGTTCCTCGCATTTGGTACACGGCGCAATCGTGTACTTTAAATCGATTAATCGCGATAGGAACTGGTTGCGTGTGTAAGAACATTTCGGGCTCGGCGCCGATCACTTGAAACTTTCGGCAATAAATGTCGAAGACTATTACACGAAAATTACACGAAAATTTAGTTTCGACGATTGAAATTTCAAATCATTCTTCGGGTGCGAAAAGTTACGAGCTGGAGCGTGCACGGCCGCGTCTTAGAATTGCAAAGATAATTCTCTCAAGATTTCATATAGGTATATACGTTTATAAGTCAGTAATTTAACCCTCGACATCGTATTGCGCGGTGCCTCCGTCTCTTGTTGTTACCAATATCTGCGTTCATCTTACGTCATCCGACTTACGACTTATCCTTCAATCCGATTTTCCTCTATTCACCGGGAAACCAGAAAAGCTGCAATCTCATAGGTATTCACAGATTTTCGTGATATTATGAGACGCTTAAGATAATATATCGAATAATAAATACCGTCATCCATTTTTATAATAATAGTTTAACGTATTCCGCCTAATCAGTATATATTGATAAAGTGGCGAAACGCAAATTTCATTTTTAATGAGAATTCAAACAGCGAAAGCACGAATAAATATGACTTTTTTATGTATATAAATAATATATACATATGCGTTTTCAATGGATACATAATTATGGGAATACACAAGCATCCACCGTGTTCGTGCATGGCAATTAATTTAATATACTTAATAAATTTGATAAAGGTACGATGTACCAACAAGTTTTTTTTGCGAAGCAAAAACCAAATGGACTGCAGAATTCATGGGCGGAAGTTTATTCTCATTCAAAGTCACTGGCGTTAAACTTTTATTCGAGGGAACGCGATGCGCCGTCGTGCGCTGCAAGTGGTAACGTACAAAAGTGGTCAGACGCGTCTGGACACGCTCCTTCTGGAGCGCGTTCTATCGACCCCAATGCTCCGTGTCTGTTTCTTTCGGCGCGGTACGGGACACGTTTCTCGAGAAGCAGTGACAATAACGGCGAAAGACCATAACATCGTAACAGCAATAAAAGCGCGCTGTCGCTGGCCGGAGATGAAATGAGCTGGCAGTAAAACTGCGGAATGCGCCGTGATGCATATAAGTCCCCATTTGTTTCAATTTGCGGCGCTCACTCTTTCGCGTTCGTCTCCTCCGGCCGCGTCTTTCAACAATCCGCCCCTTCCCGCCGCCCCGCCGGCTTTCCGGCTGCGGCATAACCCTCTGCTGATTATTGTTACTCGACTGACGGAGCTCCGCGTCTTGGCGTATTATTGTTATAGTCGGCTGAGAGGGCGGATTTTTGGCGCATAAATTCCAACGAGCAACCCCGCAGACAATACGCTCTCCTCGGATTGCGGTCGGAGCTACGTTTGCCTTAATCATACGTAAGAATGTTCCGTTACGCCTGGCTTTTAGCGCTTTTTTTTATGTTAATTCATTTTTTTCCGGTTGCCAACTGGGAGATAAAATTTTTAAGCGTGAAAATGCACATCCGTCGTTACAAGTGCTTCTATTTCAGATTGCGAGAGTTTTATATTAAGCCGGGTCTACACTATATAACAAAACATGCTATATGTTTTTGTTTTGTTTTTAACATTGTTGTATAACTTGTTATATGACTTCATATAACTTGTTATTGGACACTATTTTTGTAACAATAATTTTATGTACAAGTTGTTAAACATTTTTCATCTCAGTATTCATAATGGCGTCAAACGTAGAGGATGCAATTCTCGCAGCAGCAGAGCAGCAGCTTGTGTAATTTTGACTAGACAACATATTAGAACTAAACGGCGATTCTGCGTGCGACCATCATTAGAAGCTCGAAAAAAATATAGTGGTACAACCCTTATAGCAGATCTTGAAAGAAATGACAGAGATATATTGACGGGAGAAATTCGGTGTGACGGTAGTTTCAAAAAATTTGCAAGGATAACAAGTTTTGATTTTGAATACCTCATAAACATAAAGTTTTATAACTTCCTTTGATCTTTACCGACAACTAATGGATAACATATAACCTGCTATATAACACGAAAAATGTTATACAACATCATGTTATATAACATTTTTTCTTTTCTTTTTGTAACAAGTTGTATAACTTTGCTATATAGCATGTTTTGTTATATAGTGTAGATGCGGCTTTAGAATCGACGTTGCTTTAACAAAAGATTTTAGATTACATATCTATCGGGCATAAAATTAGCTTTTCGCGGTCGCCATTATTAAATTTCCCATTTCCCGTATTTATTAAGGAGATATATTTAGGAATTGAATCTGGCAAGAGTTTCAACTGAAAAATGAATATTTAAGAGATTCACGATAGCGTGTGCGAGGCATATCGGGAGAAGTTGGGTGTTGAATAAAGGCGATTTCGCAAATATTGCGATCGGATGATTCATGAATATCGGCTATCGTCTTCGCGATGACCGCCATTGTGGCGCTTGATGCACCCATCTGCCCGTGTTCCTTGCTCCCCCCCCCCCCCCCCACCTCAGCTAACAACGTCCAACCTTCCCCGAGGATTTTATTTTGCCCCATTACCTCAATATCGGAACGAACCGGCGCTGACGTCATCGAGTTCCATCAAGTTGCCAATTTTGCACTTTTCTCGACCCTTCGTCAACCCTCTCCTGGCACTGCGTCTTCTACTCGTAGCCGTTATCTCCTTGCGCGCCTTATGCCCCAAATTCTCAGTGTTATGTCTCATTCGAAATAATTCTCGGGCGAATTTCGCTCGTCGATAACATTTTGTTTAACAGCATGGTGTCTGTCTGAATTTTTACGTGATTACGTGACGCGCACCGGGATCGCACGGTCGTTTCTTCACTCGTGTTAATTACATTTTATTTATACCTCGGCACATGATTACGCGGGCGCCGGAGATTTAATGTTACCGGCAATTTTGTGTGTGTTTAATGGATCTACGAGCCGCAGAAAATCAAGACTTAGCGTCGAGTGTGATAAAGCTCGACTGTTATTTGACGATACATCGCGCACTACAAGGCAACATCTCCCTCCAGTTTGTTTATGACGTCGCATAGACGAGCTAAACAAGGATAACGTTTGTTGTGCTAGAAAGCTCCACGTATTTCTACCGAGATAAATGGCGAGCGCTTTGCTGAAGACGACACGGCGTGAAGCGCGGAATATACATAAGGGGAGATCTAATGGGCTATGCCGATTTATATTTATATTCATACGATCATCGTAGAATTTTCTTTAACTCAAACTATGACCTAGTTTCAAATCTTATTATACATACGGAGATTGTGATTTAAGACTGCCGTATTTCCTTTTAGCTGTAGATCCTGCGATAAACTTGCCATCAATCTTTCTTTATCGAGAATTTTGTGAGAAGTCTAAATGAGCATTTATTATTGAAGATTAAGGAACTTCGGCAAAGTAAGATTCAGCAGCATAAAGAGCCGGATAAGAAGATCTGACTTTTCCGGTTAATTCTACGCGGAATTTATGAAAAATTAAATTGAAACTTTTAATGTCGAAAATTAAAAGGTTGCAAACTATGATCTCGCATCGGGTTTTCACTAAAAACTAGATCCTTAATTATTTCCGTCTCAACGGATAATTTGCGAAATTGTATATTGGTAACTGTAGTAATAAGATTGATACTGGAGTCCGACGAAGATTATTCTGGAGTAATTTTTGCGAGTTTCAAGATTTTTATTCACGCAAGAATATCCCCGCGTGAGGAGCATTAACTCACATCTACTGCGAAACACCTTTGAATATTTTATCTTTAACGACCGACTTCGAGGCTAAAACAAGACCATTTGATATTTGCGCTAAGCAATCTCCGTCGCTCGTTAAAATCCAAATTCGTGGTCGCGGCGTACTTCGTCTTCCTTCCTCCGCCTCTCCCTAAGAGGAGAGAATTCCACACAATCTTGTTCGGAAAAGTCGAGCGCACATCGCGTGGCATTCCTGTTATCCACGTCTGTAAAAGACGTCTGACGTCAACCATGGTATTTGGTTTTTTTTTGAAGTATCAACTGGACATTGTCGATGAACCTTTATAAAAGAAAAAGTAATTTTGGGGCATCCTGTATTTTTATCGTTCGTTGGCATATGTACGTGTGCGTCCGTTTGCCAACATGTGAGCGTTTCATGCGAGCTTGACGAGATAAATGGCAGACGGGCGGAGATATCTACGAAGAGCGAGGGACGTGAGAGCGGGGGTAGAAGTGGGTTTCGGGGGTCTATGGGGGACGAAATGAGACCGTCGCGTTGGAAGAGTCCGTTTCAATTCAGATAGCGATGTCAGCGTAGGACACGTCGACTGGCAGGCTTTCGGGGCCAACGGTCCATCCTCCTTCCTCCTCTCTCTTTCTCTCTCTTTCGAGCGGCGTGCGACAAAAAGCGGGGCCGGCGGGGGCCGAGGGCAACCTGGCGAGCAGATAACGCGGGTGAAATGTGCACGGGCATTATTTTCCCGGGTAAATGTGGCGTAATAGAAAAAAAGAACGAGAGAGAGGGAGGGAGAGAGCTCGGGGAGAGGAGAGACGCGGCGATGCATGCTCCCGAGTTATCCGGACTTTATTTCGCGGGGATGAGAGAGCGGGTTCAAAGGATGGAAAGGGAAGACGCGCGCATCAGGCGATTCTACTTGATGCTGTTGGGTGGGAACGAGAGCAATGATTGAAGACCCTTACGCAAGAATCAGGCAAGTTCACAAATGTTACCGGTGAAATTCCGATCAGGCGTGGCGTTTCAATAAAGTGGAAATGGATGGTGTTGTGTAATTAGCGTGCAAAATTTCGCGGCGAGCGTTGTAAAGAATTGTATTCGCAACACAGCGCGAGAATTTCATGTGTTTATTAAGAAATCTTTTACTTTTATTTTATTTTACATTCTTTCTCTCTCTCTCTCTCTCTTGCGCGATTGACAGAAATAAAAGAAATAGTATATTGCAAGTTGTAGACGCCAAGATCGAGGCGGAACTTTAGTTTTGCTAACACTAAAGCGTTACAAATTAATAAATGCTAGAGACGAGAATGAGCCGCAGAACCTTTTAATTATGCCAACGGAAACTTGTCCATCCTAGAAATTATGGGACTCTGTGAACTCTGCTCGTCGCAGAAACAAGCGTTTCTGGTTCCGCCGTCTTTAAATATACATTCTGCGAAAGAGTGCGAATGTGCCGGCGGCGAGGTTAAAAAAGGAGGGGCGAGTAAAAAAGCAACTAGGCGTCGTAAAGGAGAAGAGGAAGCGGATGTACGGGACGAATATTTGAAATATTTTTGGCGAGAAAATTTCGGGAATTTGTTGCTGCAGGATGCCGCGAATTCTTCCCAGAAATTTATGGATCCTCGACGAAGTCTCGGTCGGGCTTCGTGAGAGGCGAGATATAATTACGACGAAGTAAATGGGGAGGGATATCGAGGGCAAGGGGACGAGGGGAAGTGGTGTGCAGGCGTTGTAAGAGGTAGTTCGGGGGCCGTCCGTTAATGCCGACCACGAATTATGTACACGAGACTCGAAATAACGAGCGTAAATCGATACAACAAGCCGGAAGGGAACACAGTTTAAGTTTCTACTGATTGCGCAATAATTATATCGGTTAATTACGCGCTAACGGCGAATCATTATTTACATGCACTTTACGACGTCAATAAGGATTGTCTCTTTCTGTCTCTCTCCCTCACTTTCTCTCTTAAAGAAATTATGACAACTGGAAAGAGAGAGCGAGTCATCTTAATAAGAGATAAAACAGTTTTTCTACAATTAACAAAAAGCATTCAGACGTTAATTATGCTACACGAAGATATTAATTTTTATAAGAGCTGAATGGAGTTGGAAAAATTATATAATTTTACATAATTAACATAGGATCAATATTTTATATTAGCACTTGATAAATTGAATTTTAAAAGTATGATAGTGTCTTCCATCATAAGAACGTTGCGAATAATATATAATAATATATAATTTATAATATCATTGTTGAAGTATATCAAATCGGTTTTATGATAAGGATATTAACGGTGACTGAGGATTATACGTAACACGCTATTACTGTCATCAGATACGTGTCCTTTAACAATAGGTGTAATCTAAAACAACGGTATTAATTTTAGAATTTTCCTTAGATATTTCTAGCAGTAATTCTACAATAAGACTCGGGCAAAATTCACCAGTTTAAAAAACTGATAAGTCGACAAGTCAAAAACTAAGTCTTATTTTTGTTTTTTCAATAGAAAACAAACACTTTAACGTATTACCATTAGTTTTATGCCGAAGGAAATAACATCGTACAATTTTAATAAATCAAGAAAAGAGACGCGCGTTTTTGCACGATGATATTATTTTATGTTTTCGATTTATCACAATCACACAGTTTCCTGTCGGTGCAAGCAAACGCGGCAAGAAATAACGGCGATAAACTATCTAAATCCTTTTTCGATCAAAGTAAATCTCATTTGTCAAGTATTATTATCACAGAATTAATGTGATGATATCTCACTCGAGCTACGTCGCCGTATACTATTATTCCTACATCGCGAGTCGAACTAGCTTAATTCAATCCGTGTCTCTTTGCATTGTTATTTCTCTGTACGTGCGACAAGGTATATAGCACGAAACCGTGGACATTCTTCAAGTAACTTGAATTAGCAAGCGGCGTGATTGATTAATATGCATATAAATCGCCGGAATTAAATAATTCGAGTCATACAAGATCGTGGTACATTGAAAATCGATCTGTAACGCAACGAATACATTATTTCACGTACGTACGTTACTTTTACAACGCGACAAATATTTTCGTATTAATAACGAGTCGTCGAGCACGCGGCGCTCGGGAGTTGGTTTTCGGATCGACACACAGCGACGTACAACGTTATTGTTCGCACGAAGGTCACCGCGCTACGATTTTGATAAATCAATCGCACTGTGAGACTCGGGCCGGTAGGAAGGGAAATCGCTCGGTTTATTTTTCCGCGCTAGTCCTCTTTGAGACACGACGGCGGTCGGTACTGCGAGACGCCGAGCACGTTATCCCTACAATCGTTGCGATTAACGATTGATTATAAATTAACTCGCACTATCTATTGCGAATTGGTTGGCGTTCGTTTCCCGCGGTGCAGTTATATTACGTACACGCGATCGTTTTGCAGTTATACGCGCAGTGAGGCTCGAAACGCGATTGCAACAAGTGCCACGCGATTATTCTCCACGGTTATTAAAATTAACGATTGCTAGATCGCGCGTTTAATGTACTCCCGCAATTAGGTAAACGTATCGAAACGAGTGAAATAATAAATCGTTGAGGCAGATATCTCGCGTTATTCTTCTACCGTACAATTACGTAGCAAAGTGCGTGCCGCGCGCGGTGAACCTCGGGAGTACTGTGGAAAGTGCCGCGTAAGCGTCTTATTCCCGTAATCGTAATTAACCAGGTTTTCGTTAGTGAGTGTTGTGCGAGTATAATGAAGGAGGTCGAGGCTTGGGAGATATCGGGCAATGTCGAAGTAATCTTGGGGTGAGTAAATCTTATTATTTACGTTATCTACATTGTATGATGAATAAATTTTTATTTTAAATCGAGATGACGGATTTATGAAAATCGCATCAAGTTAGGAAAGTACTGTGTTGCAAACAAATAAAATCTTTGAGTGGAATAATTAATTATCAGATTAAATTATTGAATAATTTGTGAAAATTTTTGATGACACTCAACTTATTATTATTATTAATTTTTTCACTTCTATGATATACGTAATATTTAAAACATTAAGAGCAAATCGACTGGGCAATAATAAACAATTTAATGGGATACCCTGTATAATAATTTATGAAACAACGTGATGCGATATTCCGGTATCTGACGCTTTTGCGTCTTTTTCGCGAGACTTACATTATTAAGGCACGATTAAATTCCGTATATGATCTTGAAATAATGCATCGCGGCGCGTCACTGCAAGTAGGTTTATCGATTTTCATTGGGATATCATAAGGGTGGATTTAAAACAAATGAGAAAACCGCGTATCCTGTGATGGAAAAATGAGCAATATTCATAAAACACTTTTCATTGCGACATTGCGTGGGATATATACGTTAATGTCGGAGAATATCTCTTTTTTAGAATATCAATATTATTTAAACGAGTCATATCTCTTTCACACATACTACAATAATATACTGTATATATAAAAAAATCATTTATATTCAATATAATTTAAGAACATTATTATTTTCTGATCGACCTGTTCAGATTATTTCTTTGTGGTACATTTTATATATCGCTAAAGTAATACGTGATATAGGTACAAAAGATATAAGATTTATATTTAATATCCGAGTTTTTCTTGTGGGAGGCAAGAAGAGGAAATAAAATCTTCGATAAAAATATCGAAGTGTCCGTATTCGTTGCATAGATTGCGACAATACGAGGGACATTCCAAGAATATCCGTTTATATAATGTACAGTCGTGGGAGGCAGCGTGTGACGCACGTGGTAGAATGGACGAGACTGCTAGAGGCGCTTCGTAAATGCGCGTTGTCGCGCCGTTTTCTACCTGTCCAAGCGTTCTCCCTGGCGAAATAACGAAGGGCGGACAGAGTGGGCCGCCGAGAAGCGAGTCCAGTCCAAGGACAAGTTTCATCGCGGGCGCAAACTACGCGCATCGCTCACCCCGACGTGAGCGTGACGGAAAGTAAGGAGGCGAAAGTGCCGGAGAATATTGTCGGGGATGTGGTGGGACGATACGATATGACACGCGGACATGAAGCGAAGAGCTAGGATTACACTTGGTCCATTAAAAGACTCGCGCCTTGCCGCCGAGGGCTCGAGTCTGTCATCTTTGTGTGCGACCAACTGGTTTTGAAATGGAGTTGCACACACGACGCCTTCTCGCTATAAGCGCGATGAAACGACGTTCCTTGAGAACTCGATTGTTCGTTGCATAGATGGCAAGGATATCACGGTGTTGTAGCTCGAGGGTATGAGAGGAATATTGGCTGTCAGTAAAGCTGTAGCGTGCGACATAAAATAGAGATACATCTATCAGCCTGACACTTTGCAAGAAATAACATTATTCGTTTAATGTGTGCGTTAATTTATTTGACAGTATATCTACGTTTGATATACAGAAATAATTGCTGTAATTTTGCTGAAACTCGGAAACAGAAGAAGCGAAATCTGCTATACAATGATGCACTGTAAAAAGAGAAACGAAAACATTGTCGTTCTTCTCGCTTTTTACCAAACGCACGAGTATTTTTCGCCTGTGTACACTATTGCATGAATGTGTAATGGAACAAGCGAGTGCACGCACTTTGAATGAAATATAAACGAACATATTTCACTCGCAGTGCGTCCGTTCGGTTGTTCCTTTACACCTCTGTATGGTAATATACATGAACGATACAGAGACTCGTGTATTTTGTGCAAAGAGAAACTCGAAATATAGCTTGCTCTCTTTTATGTTGCACCTGCTTCAACATTCAACGATGTCAAAGCAAACAATGCTCCAAAATCATTTGCGCTATATCTACTTTGTTTGACATTATATGACGCGACCAACTTTAGAATTAAATATAAACGAGAGTGACATAAATGTGTAGATATTAATTGTAATTTTGTAACTCCGTTTTCTGTGATATAATAATAATTTTGTTTTATTTTACTAAAAAGTGTCCAGTGGACGAAAGTCTGACCGGTTGAAGCGCCTTAAAATTAGTATAGCGCAAACTATTAAAACAGGAGCAATAATTGCGTCACGTGTTGCTGAAGGCAGAGTGATAACATGTGGCATAACAATCACGCTCTGGTTTAGCAGGCGTAATCACCCCGTTGATTATGTTAATTATCTATAAAGTACAGCGCGTATTTCGGCTTGTCAGCTACTTCCATGACGATACCTCGATGCAAATTGCTAAAACAGTTGCAGTTTGCGGTAACCGCGAATATTGTTTCACGCATTATTTAATCTTGGGACGAGATCCCGATGTTTATTCTGCGATAAAGAAACTCTTGTGTTTCGAAACTTATTAACAAGCGGCTACGTATGAATTACACGCCCCGTGTTATTTTGCAATGAAAAATGCGGCACGCCGGCTATGAGTAATGGAAAGATGGAGAGAAATAAGCGAAACAAAAAAGATGATCGCGTGCAATAGGTCGCGGGGACTGCGGTCGTAATGGCACAACGCCGGCAAAGTGAAAATGAACGACAAAAAGTGTACGATGGGGGGGCATTGTAAGCGGAAGGTGGTCGGCTTAAGAGGGAACGTTAGGTAGTGCGGCGGAACAAATTGTCACTAATACACGACGAGAAAAATCGGTATCGGCCACGTACGGTACTTTCCTCGCTCCCGACATTAGAAACAACAATGTCAAAATCGGTATCGTCGGAAAAAGGTCTTGCAAAACTACTGTCATGTGAAATAATACAAACTTCATTTTTCAGCTCGCGGCAATATCGCGCTTTGAAGTAAAATCGAATGCCGACCGTTCGAGGCACGCAAATAGCCGGGATGTGTAAAAAATATACCGTAACTTTTGCTAGAATAGTCTAAATATTTTCGAGAGCATCCGCCGGTACCTGACAGGTTCGCGCTTTCGGCGCGCGAAATGGAGGACGATTCTTTAGAAAAATATCAATTTTATATGGAGCAGACGTTTTCTTTGTCGCAATAAACGTCGAGGAAATATCGTGTTACGTAGAAAACGTTAATGAACCGTTTCGTTATATAAAGTTTTACGCGCCTTGATCGACGTATCAAAGTTTTTCACATATTGCCGGACGATTTTGTAAATGGTATCTTGACAGTTCATCGATTTTGCCTCGTTACGTTTTGATTGACGCACTGCATATTTCTTCTTACCGGTATTAAAATATGATTTTACTCGGATATTTTAATTTGGCGACATAGATTAATACGCTTGCCTCGTTTCTTGCTGAGTGCTTGTCGCTTATCTCTCTCTCTCTCCCTCTCTCGGCGTATGGATTTCTCAGCTGCCAATAATTCGTATCACAAATGTTCTGAAAAACATGTACAGTTTGCTAAGTGCGACGAAGAGGGGCAAGTATGATCGATATCGCGTCGGTAAACGGGATCGACGTTTTGTATAAATATTTACGAACACCGGATCAGATCAGAGTTAATGGCCGGTGGACCTTTCCATTTCGTCGTATCGCGGCGCGACGAGACAATCGATGGGCAAACTGTTTCCGAAGCACGATCGCGGTCCGAAATTTCCCAGAGGCGCCAAATGGACGCGTCAATAGGAGAAAACGCGCCAACCCGTCGGCACGGGACGGTACGGAGGCGGAAATCGGGGTGGTCGTTTGGAAATGAGTCTATGGCTGGATGGTATGTATTGCTAATATACGACGTGTCGACGGGAAAAGTGGTAACGAGAGTTGGTCGAGTGTTCACGGCGAACGGTGGTAACGTTAAAGGCCAGCTGGGTAGATAGAAATGCGAAAATTAAAATAAACGAATCAGCAAGGTAAAAAAGGGGGATGAGAAAAATATATAAATCCGTGGAATCTGACCAGGAAGAGCCCGAGGGGTTTATCGCGCACAAGGGAGAACAGCTCGGCATGAATGTGGGGAGGCAAAGAGAGAGAGAGAGAGAAAGACAGAGGTGTGTGTGTGTGTGTGTGGGAGCGAAAGAGGAATGGATAGACGAGAGACGAATGGATTTAGTGAATGAACGAGCGAGTGGGAAGATACCGGCGATTCTGTATGAGTGTGCGCCGTCCCGTTGGTGGATCAACTTTCGCACGAGTGTGGGCGCGCGCGTGTACATAAATCGGTGGACGTGTGCACGCATCGCGGTCGCGCCTGGGGGAACCTGTTTGAGTCGGCTCGCAAATTGAAACCGTACCGCCGTGTCTGGCGGCTCGCCCGGGAGCTCTCATCGAAGATATTAATTCGACCGAAAAAACCGAAAGGGTACAGAGTTGGAGAGAACCGGGGTGTCAGATAGATGGGGTAGAGTTGCATCCTGTCGGATCACCGGGATGGATCTTTCGAGCGATCGCGATGCATTACCGGTCTTGCTTCACGGCTTCCGACCTGCGGGAGAAAAAGAGTTATTCTGTCATTTCCGTGCGCCAGAATCCCTTTTGCTTTTCCTTTTAGCATTACGCGAGGGCGAATACCCGATCGGGTTTTTATCGGAGAACAGGACTGCAAAAGAATTGCAACGATTGTCAAGATTTAATTTTTATTACAATTTTTTTTCAATCAGTAATACAATAAAAGATTAACACGGCAAGATATATCATTTGCAATAAATTTCATTGAATTCCGCGGAATTTTTTCTATGTAGAAATATCGCGGAAATTGTCCCGCGCCCCCGAAATACTCCTCTGAAAATTCTCTTCCTGCCTTGGGAACACTTGCCTGGGAAAATTTCCCAATGGCGCATTCCCATCGGTGGATAAACCGGGTACGGTTATTGCGCGATAACACGAGTTTCGCTCGTGACCGTTCGAATTTTCCGCGAGATCGAGGCTCGTCGAAGGCGCTCCTCCCCCCAACTGTCGGAGGAAAAAGAAAATAGCCGGGCAACTTCGGGTTTTATTAAAGAGCGCGAACTTTGGACTTGCGCAAGAAGAGAAAACGATGTAATATGTCAACGGCATGGATAATGAAGCCGGAGAAATAACGTCCACCTCTGCTACCATAGAGTTGTCGAGCGCGCGGTGGGGTGGAAAAAAAACGGAGAAACTTCCGTTCGCTTTTATCCGCTTCGCATAGTAATTCCCTAGAAATGAGTTTCGTGTTACTCGTAGCCGGCTTCATTGATTACATTAATTCTTGTAAAAGTTGGATATCGAGGAACGCGGAGGGCACTATACCGCGAATGAATTCCATCGGTTATTCAACTTTGCGAGATAACTGTAATATAGCACGACGAATGGATTGCAATACGTACGGAATTATTCGAATTCGCATTTAATATCTTTTAATATTCTCCGCGATATATAAATTGGGAGGGGGGAGGGAGGGACAAATAATTTAACTTTGTACGTACTCGTCTCCTCTCTTCCTTTTATACGTTTCTAAAGTTATAAGCTATAACTCATAAAGTTTATCTTAATAATTATCCGAAGTAAATATAAAAAGTTAGCGTAACTTTGTCGGCCGTTCCCTCACATCCCTCTGGTGGAGGGAACGGAATTGTCTTCGTCGTGGCGACGGCTAATAGGAAGGAACATATTTTTTTAGTCATCCCTTACGGTATAAATATAAGAGGATCGGGAGAGAAATCGCGCGTGATCATAGGGAGAGCATGATATCGCGAAAGGGCGACGTATCGCTCGCTCAGATAAAACGGGCATGTCCATCAGCGACAGCCAACCAGCGAGCGGTATCGCCACCCGGTATCGTCTATCGGCTCGGTATTATCTCGGGCGGTGCTCGCGCAAATGGCGCGAACATCCGCGAGACTCCTTCCTAACTTATCGTCGTAGGAAGTGGCCCACTCATCCTCCTTACCGACGAGCTCACCCTCCTCCTTCTTCGCATGAGGAGACCTCCCTCTTTTCCTCGTCGACCCCGCCACACTTCGACGTTCCTTCCGTTTATCCTGTCTGGTGCGAGGTAAAAGACTCTCTTCAGAGGCTCTGAGACCTTCTTTTCGTGGGATGGGTTAAATCTCGCGGGCGGAAAGGATATCGTTTTTTTTCCTGTCTTAAAAAAAAAATGGTATCCCGGGTCCACTTCAAAGATCGGGGGAGTTCGTGGCGTTCTGCGGCGTCAAGTTGACGTATTTTTCGAGAACGCGACGTGCAGCGTTTGTAGAAACTGCCAAAGATATTCCGAGTTTCCATCGCAGAAGCTACGACAAACTTAGGTATCTTTTTTTAACTTTTGATCTTACGACGAACTTTGCAAGTACGTTTGATATACTATATATAACATAAGCGTTGCTCCCGAGTAAGATAAATATAAATCGTAGCGGCGACTCGGACGCGTAGGCACGATTCTTGTAAGTAGACACGTCCAGTTCTCTTACGAATGCGGAGTAGCTTTAATCTCGGTTTAACTTACGTTTCATCTTCTTCCAATTTTTACAACTAGAAAGGGGCGAGAAGCAAGTTGAACCGAGATTAAAGTTAATCCACATTCGTATAGAAATAGACGAGCTGGTGCCCGCCCGAAAAATTTTTTGACATAATATATCACGTGTTATCTCGAACGAACGATTCGAACGCACATTCTCTTACGTGCCACAAGTGCGGAAATGCACTCGTGGTGCTCGCGGATGGCTCTCAATATCACCTGTTACCGCTTCCGAAACGAAGTTTCATTTATCGCATATCAACCTTTGTATTCTTGTCTTCTCCCGTAATTCCGACTGTCGTGTTTGCTGCCAGAGCCGACTCTTCTTTCGTTTCTCGCAGCTCCTGGATCTCCCTCACGGCCTTTCAAGTGCTTTCTACCTTCGGCTTGTCGCGGATCATCCGGCTTATCGCGATTCGAGAGTTATCAAAATCCCAACAAAGACGAGACGTTTGAGCTATTACCTACCGATAAGAAGTAAAAATTGCACGCGTAACGCATTAATTGTTACGAGATTTCGACAAATGTGTTCCGGGGTACGTTTACGCGCTTATCGCTTTACAAGGCTGTAACGAACGTTTAAACTGTAATGATATCCGACGTCACGAAAGTGTCGTGAAAATACATCTATGCAGTATTTTAACGGAGAGGTGCATTTCGCGCGTGGTGTTTCGATAAATCGGGTTTACGCTTGACGCTTATTACGCGAGACCTTTATCGTACGTTACATTATCGCGCGGGGTGAATTACGCCGACGGCCGCGCGTTGCATGCATGCGTGTTCTGTGATGTGCACATGCACCCGCGTACGTTGCAAGAATCAATGCCGGTGATGAGGAAAAAAAACGGGGCGGCGAAAGGCGCGCACACGGTAAAGTTCACTTTAAACGCGAATCCACGGGAGCAACAAGTGCAAGAAAAAAAAGAGGGGGGGAGAGTCACGAGAAAAGTTGCCACATGCGGGCGATGCAGTTTTAGGAAAGTGCATCGTCGCGCCCCGAAGAGAAAGGAGCGCGAGATGTAAGCGAGCGAGAAATCAAAATGGATGGGGAGGCGGTGAATGAGGGAGAGCTGGGGGGGGGGGAGGGACAGGCGGTGGCGTGTCGCGAAGGCATAAAAGAGATTCAAAATACGTCATATAACAGCCATTTTCAGAAAACCGCGCAAAGTTTGGCGGAGGCTTCTTTATATCGCGGCGCCTGCGGTCGGGACTGGCGAGAGTTTTCCGAGAGGTAGAAGACTCGCCGGAGTAACCTAGTTCTCTCCACTCCCGCATGCACTTACTTAGTCAGAAAAGTTCATATGCGCGTAAGAGTAGCGACAAGAAGTGATAAAAATTCGCTCACGTGTTCCACGAACATTTTTTCGCGTTACGCGGTACGCCCGGTGGAATTTTTTTCCATAGCGCATCTTGTGCTCTAAAGCCTCACGGCGTCGGGCGTTTGTCACTGTAAATTCGCGAATTATGTTCTATAACGGTTTGACCGTTTACGGTTGACGCCTACACGCGTACCGCAGGTAAATGAAATAAAAAAAAAGAGGCACAATGGTGAAAAGCGTTAAAATAAAATATCGCGGGTACGCAAAAGCGAGCGGTACTCGCGGTACTGCACTCTCGAGGTGAAATTCGATCTTGTCGAATCGAGAGCAGTCCCAACGATACGGAGCGACTCTAAAACCATCGGATAATCCGATTAAAGCATTTCCGAGGCGCATGTATGTACCGTGCGTTCGGTGTACTCTCTTTCCATCTCGTTTCTCTTCCCCGCCCTCTCGTCACCGCTTTCCATCTCGACCCTCCCCCCCCCCTCTTCTGTTCCATTCTCCCGTTTCCCGTTCTCTCGCTCTATCAGCGTCAACGGTGGTCTCTTCCTGTTTCACCAACGTTCTCACTCATGTGCGCCGTCCCTGCAAATAGTCGTCAGTGAGGTGAGACCCCGAGGTTTAGCATCCAAATGGTGGCAATTTGCAGCAGGTGATAAAGGTGATAAAGGTGACACAGTGGTTGCACAAGCCTGGTGCCAGCTATCCCCTACTAGCCGCGTTCTACCATCTCCGTCACCCGCCGGCCGCCCCCTGAGGTGTTAAGCCCCTAAATAGCTACCCCCTTCGCCAGGTCGAGCTACAGAGTCGGTTAGCTACATCGTGTTGGTAGTAACGGCTACGCCTCACTCGTAGAGCCGAATTAGTCGCTTACAGTCTGTTACTTTTGAATTAACTACTTTAATATATGAACCATAAATTACGGCGTCTTGTCGAACAATCATCCTTTGTACCGTTTACTCTTTTCCGGTTGTAATTAACTGAATGAGTCCGTTTTCCGGTTGTAAATAACTGATGTTTCATAGTTAAAACTTAAAAGTTATAGATTGATAAATTATGTGTGTGCAAAAATATGTAATTATTAGTTTGTATTTAATTATTAATCAAGCGATTTTGAATTGGTTGACACACGATTCGTCTAACTTTAGAAAGTTTAAAAATTTCCTTTCCAATATCGGTGTCGCGGTACGAAGATATTACCTAGCAATATCTTAGTTGAGATACCTGAATATTGAAATGTACAAAAATACAATATGCATAATTTGTATATGATCGATAAAACTTTTTTAGAAATATTACAATTGAGCTGCAAGTGAGATATATCGAGAACACCAGGTCATCTCATCGCTAATACATAATCAGATACCTTAACATGCATAATTTCTATCAATATTCACGGTATTAATATTAATTTTATTTATAATTACGTTTAATTATAAATGATAATTATAATAGTAATTATGACATTAATTCGTAGGCTACTGTAAAACGGTTATTGATATACCGAAGCGATCGAAACGTTTTGTTCGCTTTGAGCGCAACGTGTAAATTCTTCCTTGTAGATCGATGCGTGAAAGTGAACAGGAAATACGTGTTACATGTGATAGGAGAGCGCGCGCGTGTGTGTGTGTGTATCTGGTAAAGCGCGAAGGCGAACGAGAGGTGGCGTCGACTAAGGTCGCTCTGTATCGGAAAACAATTCGAACGTTCGCACCTGCGGGCTGGCACGTGCGAATTAGGCTAACCCCGCTCGTCGTTTCCCCCGTCTGCATCTTCGGCTGTTCTCCGTTCATCGTATCGTTCGCACCGGTGTGCAACGACGTACAAACCTAATATCCGGAGCTTACCTGGTTAATTAAGGGGCAAGTCTAATGACCTCCGTATCATACTCGCGCCTATAATCACCCTCTTAACCGATAATCAAGCCTGATTCCCGAGTCTGGCAAACTGAATTCTAGAAAGATGAGATTTGCACTTAACGTTGCGGCTCCGTAAACATTATAGAAGCCCAAATTTTCGGATCGTTATTTGGCTACATGTTAGTCTATGCTGATCGCACCAAGGTTCGAATATAAAATGAACATTTCGTATATAGACACGTTTCGTACGAAAAACACAATCGAATCCTAATCTAATTTTGAATCGCGAATTTCTGAAGCATTTAAGAAAGTTTTATTTGCACGATCTATTTAGATTTTATCGAGTTCTGGTGATTAACGCGAGCAATTTTTTAATTATTTCGGGCTCGAAAATAAACTGCATAACACTTGTATCGACTTATATGTAAAACATTTGTTACGATAATCTCAAGTTCTCGATGCCGTCTAGATTCGTTAAATTCTATTTGGCGAGATATTCAATTATCAAATTATGTTATTGAATTGTTTTTATCTGAATTGTTGCGCAACCGTTTATCGGAAATATTGGCGAGGTGTATATCGGAAAAGTATCGCACAGTGATACGCTCAATTGCCGCGAAGGCATGTGTACGTTGACGCTGAAACCTCTCCTATAACCATTCTTTCGTGTTGTCAATAAACAGCACACGGCGGGAAAAATATGGCGCGTAGAGGATCGCTAATTAAGAAATTAATTTTCCATTCTGCATTGTTTGCCACATATTGCCTTAATCAGAGTCGGTTAATGATCAAAGGAATTTAAATTAGTATCTAGTATTATTAACGCGCGGGCCAAAGAGAAACGTGCTGCAGTGGATAGTATATGTATATATATAAATATATATATCTTATATATATTATATATATATACATATATATCTCTCTCTCTGAGGAGACATGCTCGAGGTGCAGATTGCATCTTCAGAAGCATCTCGACGTTGCGAATTCCACGAATTTCCGTCATCTTAGAGACGAGACCCAGTTAAAGAGCAGGTTATGAAGGTAAGCACCGTCAGATGATATCGACCAGCTTATGCATGATAAATGCATTCCGAATCTAATTATCAACGCTTTATGTTACTGCAAGTACAAACTTGACCCTAGAAATAATATCGTAAAAACCAAGGGGCTACTTTGTATTTTATATTTCACGGTGCAATTATTTTAAATGAAAACTGAAAGCTTGACGGAAAAAAATGAAGCGAAGCTCGTGAAATGTGAACCGGCTCGAGTTTATAAATAAATATCCTTATCGGCGTTATCTTTTACAACGCTGCGGTAGAGGCAGGAGTTTAACGTCATCGATATTCTACAGGTTAACGTGCTTACGTAAATAGGTATCGATATTGGGACTCACGTGCGGATTTCCGCGCTTACACCGTGAATTTGTAAGTTGCATCGGGACACCCCGGAATCGAGAGCGGCGAATTTTATCTCCTCTCGGAAGCAGCGAAGCGGAGTGCCGCGTAGCGTACACGTCGCTTCCTGCCGCGTGAAATGAAAGCGGAATGCGAAACGCCGAGCGTGCCGTTACGAAATTATAGGGGGCGGCGATACGGGGGGGTCGGAGCGGTCGGGGTGTAACGTCGATGCAACGCTCTTTCGTATGGGCCCCCGTGGGATTCGAGGCATCCACACGCCCCCGCCCTCGGGCAGATTCCCGAAAGTGCGAAATGTTTTTGAGAGCTGGGATAAGGCTGGGCCATCTCTGAAAATGTTATCACGTTAAATAAAATCCATCCAGTATAGCATAGATGGTGCGAAAATATAAACCGTAGCCGCGGGATTCCCTCGTAACGAATCATCAAATTGTAAATTTAAAGCGTAATATTTTGCGCGTCGCTTTAAACTTGTATTAAAAGAAGAAATACGTAATAAATATGTGTAGGTATACTTTAAATGTATGTTACATATATGTATTTTTTAATGCACATTTATAATTGAGATATAAATTGAGATAATGTACATTTATAATTTGAGATATGGTCGGAAAGAGAAATATGACAACACTTACGGAATAAGAGGTTGGGTTTTAAAGACAAACAAGCTTTTACGCGAATTCATTGCTTATGGCCGAATTACTTAACTAATTAATTGTATACAAGTACGAATTGTCGGATTTTTTACCAAGTACGAATTTTATATTTTTATATTATGGACATGTACTCTCTACTGCTTTCTCGCTTTACATGCTCCACTTTATATTATATATGTTAATGTACTGGAAGCTGTGAAAAGACGCGAGACCGTTATACCTCGAAACGAGAAAAAGAAGTCACGACAAAGTTCCTCGAAGGCACCTTAAGTAATAAGTATCTAGCGCACTTAAAACAAGACTTTAAATAATGCACAGCTGTCGTCTTTAAACGGGCACTTTATATAATAAACGTGAGATATTATGAATGCTATTCCCCCAGAAATTCTTTTTTCAAATAAGGAGAATTGGCTATTTTAATTGCAGTTTCAGAGTAATATATTTTCTATCAAATTGCAAAAATTTAATTTCAAAGTACATTTATTTCCTTCCATACTTCTCTCTCGAAATAAGCGAAAGTTCGTGTACGTGCGAGTATAGAATATCTCTGTGCATGAACACATACAACGGACTTCATTCGTTCAGGGGACATTTATTTGATGCAAACATTGTTTTTTAAACAAAAGAAAACTTGACGCGCACGACCAGAGGAAAAAAAACAAATCCCCCAGATCGTTTATTGTATATTTTTACGCGTCAAATAATCCAGTGGTCGAAAAAACTAGTTTATCAAAATTGTTCCCGCTTTACGTTCTACCTATATAAATGTATGTAATATATTTTTTATATAATGAAGCAGGATTACAATTTTCCGCGGTTAAAATGAAATATAATAAAATAAAATAAAACACCTAGATTTAATGTCTTTGTAGAAATGAAAACGATGCGGCTAAGTATCGGCGGATTATATTTTTATTAAAAATACATAGAAAATTGAAATGCATGTGTGTGTGTGCGCGAGTGTATGTGATTGACTAAATATTTAATAGACAGAGTTTGTCTAAGAAAAGTTTAATGTGAGAGAAAGGAATAAAAGTATTTAATTCCAGAACTCGAGAAACATAAAACTACGAATCTCGTAATTGTGATTTTGTTTCGAAAACTATAGAATATTACGCAAAAGAACGATCTCGAGTAATCCATCCATCATGCGAAACCATTCGATTCTTCCATTTTTTTTTTATAGAATCGGTATTTTTAGCGAATTGCCGCGGTGCATCAAAAAGCCATCAGGAGCCTCAAGTTCTTGCGTTCGATCCGTTTGATAGAGGCAACATCACTTTTCACATTCGGTTTCCCCCTCCCGGTCTCCTCCGCGCTCAAATATTTATCTCGCTTCTATTGTCAAAGTAATATCAGGCAATTACAGGAAATTCGCGCGAACTTTGGCAAGCAATTGAACTATTGGGCTTGCGCTCCAATACGAATCGAATCGATCAAAGAGGTATAAACTGAGCGGTTTAACACACACACACACACGTACACACACACTCTTTGATTTTTACTTAATTGTGATTAGTGAGGATTGATCTAATATTCATGCAACAGTTACACTTCGATCGCATCCATCTTTTGTACACTGTATACATATCTGCGGTTCAAAATATCCCGTTAGTTCATTAAATCATCGTTTAATTTGTGCCACGCTCGCCAAGAATATCGTCCTGGGCTACAGAGATAACGCGATCTCAGACGAGCTATTCATAAACTTTGCTCTTCGCACTTCCAGTTATGATTATTATTTCCGCGTTATTGCTGGCGCAATTATTTTCGCGGCTTAGCCGAGGTAAAACCAACGCCGTATAAATAATTACTCGGCAATTACGGTGCAATTAAGGGAAATTAATAAAGCGCTTGAAGCAGCACGATTCTTCTCGTTGCGTGCGTTATTCCAACCGAGCAAGTAGATTAAATATGGCCGTAGAGTGATGCATGTAGAAATAGTTTCTTCTCTAACGTTAGGTTTGACTGATGACCAATAAAATGTTTCACTTCGTGAACATTTAATTAGAACGTTTAATAATTTAAGAGAAATGCGAAAATATTTTAGAAACGCATGCGCGTATTGTTTAAATGATAGGAATCGTGTCGTACCACTAATTATTGGAAAAGAATAAATGGAAAAAATTATAAAATAATATGATAAAAAAAATTGCAAGATATTGCGGCGAAAGGAAAGATCCGCCTGAAGGTGGGCAGCAAGAAAGATATAATAAACCATAAAATTCTTTGAAAATGTATGCGGTCTCCCATAAACGCTGGCAGATCACTGGCAGATTGCTGGCGGACGGCTATTGCTCTCTAATCAAAAACTGCAGTTACGATTTTTATCGCGTGTCATTCTCGTAACACTACGTGCATACGATAGCATTGGTGCGTCGTTAAAACCACGCTATGGTGAGCTGCGTATTTCGGCCGATTTATGGTCTGCGAAAAATAGTTTCCGAATTTTGGGTAGTCGAACAGTAGAACCATATGTCCACTTACTCGACTGTTGCTGTTGTGTCGTCGTTACGTTAACAAAAAATACAGTTATTAAATTTAAACAGGTGCTGTATTAAAAATTGTATGCGCTTATATTTTGATAAGTGAAAATAAGTAGAAATAGAGATATGAAACATCAGTTTAAAAAAAAAATATATATATGCACACGAGAAATATACAATAGAATTAAAACTTGCGTATACGTTTTCTTGCAAAACACGTTTGCGAATTTATGTAATTGTGCCCTGTATTCGTTGCAAATTAAATTATAAATGTCGGATATCAATTTTACAATACGTGTTTATTTTAAAATGCTTGTGTTTCATATCTACTGTGTTTCTCTTAATTTATTTAACTTAGTTTTATATTTTATTAGAACTATCAACGTTTATCCAGAGCTATCAACGTTAACTGAAATAGAAACAATATCGAAATCTTCATGTTACTTTAATTTAAGCAATTCGCTGTGCAGGTCGCAATGTAGAACACATACACGCGCGCATACTTCTCACCCCTTTTTTTTCATAGAACGTGAAGATTCGAGAGGATTTTTTGGGCTGTTTCGGATATCCATCATACTTTTTACGATACGATCGAATGAATAAGTCATTCCTCGCTAAAAGCGAGCGCGTTAATAGAACCGTGTATATTAAATATTTTATTCTCGGAGGGTAATGAAGTGATCGGATGCAGTTACGATTTTTACTTGTGAAACTCAGTTACGAGAATTTAAAAGAATACTTTGTCGCGTACACGTGCCGGGCGGGCTCGAAAATTTTATAAAGTTGTCATCTTATATGCCAAGTGAAACTCGACGCCAAGTTTTGTTAGACACTAGGAGTTCAGAACTATGTACGGAGTTTGACATGTGTGAGTCTTCCGAGCAGGTGTAACCGTAATTTAGTCTCCACGTTTCACTTAGAGGAGAAGATCACCTGCTTTTGTTCTCGTAGGATGCCTTGAATAAACGCGCCAGATGTCTGGGGAAACGGGACAATTCAATTGAACGCAATGTTATAAATATAGCTGTCTGCGCCGTGTCACTCTGTATTGTGCCTTGGCCATTTGCAATATTATTTATTACATGCTCTATCGGAGAAAGTTTCGTATAACCTTTTTAGCAGAGTGTGTTTTATCATTGCACATAACGTATTATCGCACTGAAAATATTATATGTGCAAGGAAAAAATGCATACAGCATTCAAACGAGCACGAGTTTCTCTTCGGTATTTAAAGATTGAAGTGTCAGAGCTAATTGACAGTTCCTTTTTCGTACCTCTGACTTTCAAGGACAACCTTCAAATTGCTTAGTTAGCATTGTTGCACAAAAGCCCGCGAAAAGTAAAGACCCTTTTAGGCGGTGCTCTGCAAGCGCAGGCTTTCCAGACATTAGGATTGGGATAGATAATTCGACAGCGAGAAAGAGAGACTAGGCAAGCGAGAGGGAGAGAGAAGTGATGAGAAAAGATGAGAAAAGGAGAGGTAAAAGAGAAATGAGCGAGATAAAGGGAGAGAAAGAGAGACAGAGGGGAGACACCTCGTATAATACTATCGCTGAATGTTCTTTGTGTCGAAGTTCGACGAACGATGGGGAGAGGGAGAAAAGGCCTGGCAAAGGGCGTCGGTCCTTTTCGGCGTATAACCGGGCTAGGTATTTGAATGCAAATTCAATCGCGCTTCGGTGAATTTTGCAACGTGATCCTCCCTCGGAGCCGGGGCTGTCTTTAATTCATGAACGATTCGCACGCTAAAGGTATCGGGGCCAGTCAAAGTCTTTCGACAAATTAAGCTGGTCTGTGCGCACTGAATATTGGAAGAAAATCCGATACTATGCGGAAAGTACTACACAGATACGGTATAGATATAGCGTTAACGGTAGAGTCATTCGTGCACACTCATATTGAAAAGCCAATTCACATGGTTTTCAAAATATCTTTGATAAACATCGATGTCAAACTTTTATTTATTTTGCAAGATATTTGTTTGTCTAAATCTTCATCTTATTTTATATGAAATTGTGCCTATAGCTTTCTGTCTGAAGTAATTAACTTGAGTAATTTTAATCGTGTAAAATTAGACTTCACGCGACGTTTGTGTAATTATTGTGGCATCTTTTTTTTCCGATGAAAAATCCTTTACGACGCGAGAGCATTGATTCGATATGGAATACGATTGTAAAGCTAAAAATATTTGAATTGATCAATGAATTGTTCCCTCGTAGCAACGCAACAATCTGTGTTTAATCAAAGCTGCGAATGGTCAAAGGGCTTAATCCGCACTTGTCAACGGTGCTTCCGGTTTACGCATTAGCGGATTTCAAGCAATGTGTAATCGATGAATGCTACACTATCGTTGAATCTGTAATTGCAGAGACTTACACGTTACAATTATTTCAACAGCAATTTCGTTATTACAACTTTTTTAAATCTATCTTGTTGAATAATTGTTATACGCAAATGATTTTTTTGTAATTCGATTTATACGGTTCGGATGAATTAATTACATTAGTACTAATGACCGGATCTGTATATTAATATCAAATAGTTTTTTATATGATATTTGAATCGCACTGATACTTTTATATCTTGTGAAACAACGGGGAGCGATTTAATTAAATGATCTTACGAACTTAAAAAAAACTGTTTGTTCCCATTAATTTATTGAACCGCACCTAATTAAAAAAAATGCAATTGCACGCAAGCTATTCGGATAGTGTGGGGGGAGGAGGCATAAGGATTAAACTAAAATCAGCACTGTACAGTACTCTGCTAAAATATTTACGCGATATTATTTTGGAACACGCAGAAGCGAAATGTCGCGCATCGCCGGCAATGGTTGGCGGAGATATATTCATGAGCTCGTAATTTTGTTCACTCGGGTTACTCGCTCAAACAGCGGGACAGATGCACCGCATCGAACGGACAAGCGTGAATTTTTCACGCATGTAATACCATATCGGATAAGATACTAGAGAAATCTAATCACGCTGCCAATATACGTGACTGAAAATATTTTTATACATATCAAGCATATGCATAAAGAATACTAGATGAAGCTATAATATTATTATTGGTGCTATATAAAGTTTTTAATATTAGGTAGTAATAGCAAATTTCTAAAATTATTCTTGTGGAATATTAGAAAATAATTTTCTTTCTCAATGAACTTGTGAATTTTCTAAAGAGTGTTCGATGAAAAATTTACACGCGTTTAATGCTGCCTCTGCATTCTAAATCGTACAGTTACTTATTCCGAATGGCTTTACATTTTCTAAAAGTTCTGTCTGTCTTTCTCGTAGAGACATTTTCTAAGGAGGTCGGGGGAATATTTTCAAAGAAATTGTAGAATCCGAAAATACTAGGAGAATAGTAGGTGCAAGGAGAGGGAAATCTGCATGAATGCAATTTCCGTCGATTTAGTGATTTTCTTTAAAGACTCGGAGTCATTTGGGATCGAGAAAGGTACCAATAGGTAGGTCAGTAAACTTAACAGACTCGATTGAAACCAGTTCAACCAGCTAGTTTCAGATACTTGGAAAATGAGGAAGTTTCCATTCACAATACGTTTTGTGATGCGATTTAAGGGTGGGAACTGCATACCGATTCTATTTTGAGAACTATACACTCTATTTCGAAAATCTTTATCAAAACTGAACGATCTTTCCAGACAGAGGGAGAAAGAGTCTCCTTCGTTCAATCTCAAACTTTCTGAAAAACATTTTACACGCGGAAAGAATTTATCCGTCAAGTTTAATTAATTTTTTTTTGTAAAGGATTATTTACTCTGGTTATATCGCGATTTTCACCTCCTCCGATATAACTTATAACTGCGCCGATGATAGGAAAATGTCGATCACTCGCGAGAACGATGATAAAACGGCACGGCGATCCTTCGTATATAAGATTCCAGAGCGCTACTTCCGGTGCAATGCTTTCTCGCAAATCCGTGGCTGTCCATCGCTCGGAACGAAATCACACGGTTCAATTTCACGGGCCAAGGCTCTCCACGCACGTGAAATTTCCAAGCGATGTCAGTACGGTCTGAATTTTTAGAGGCTGCGATACGTGCCATAAAAACGTAACACGAGAATATTAAGCGAGATATCTATAGCTGCCCGAAGATTATTATTCGTTTATGTATTCCATAAAGAAATGTTGTAAAAAGTTATCCTCCGCGAACGTACAAATTTTACACGTAATGGTAACATAATTCTCTAAACATATATTTTCACTTAAGTACGAAATGCCCCTCGGAAAGTAACGTATTTTCAAGCCCAGCGAATTTTTGTCTTTTATAAAATTCCCTTTTCAAAGCGACCGATTCGATTAATATTTCTTTGTGCGTGAAATTGAATAAATTCAAGCACTTTTGCATCTCGTCACCGAGTCCACGAGACGCTCTTATCGCGATATGAATCGCAAAGGTGCCGAATACGTTTGCACCCTGAACGCTACGCTACGCTCTCCCTTTTTCGCGCGCTGTCAACCGAGATCAACGAGTTTTTCCTCGGGAAAGATCGCAATTTGCAACCGGGCGAACCTTTCAAACCGATTGACAACTTCTCTCTGTCGTAAACGCGGCGCAGCGAATCGGAGAATCGACGGAATCGTAATGAACGACTCGCGCGCACAGCCGCCAATCCTCCCCGGACATTCCCGGCCATCCCCGAGGTAGTACTGGCTCTCGTTCCCTCGCCGTTCCCTCGCCGTTCCCTCGCCGTTCCCCGTTCAGGGGGTGGTAGATTGTCGCATCGAGGAATTCACGATCACCCGGAACGTTTTCATCGGATTCGGGCGTGCCGTGCTTTTCTGTCTTTCTTTCCCCCCTTTTTTTCGCTTACCTTTTCACGGGGGCTCGCCCTCAAATCGATGGAGACTCTCTCCGCTCCGCTCCCGCACTCGTTCTTCTTCCTCCTCCCATTCCTCTTTTTCCCCCTTCGTCTTCTTTTTTTTTCTATTCGTACACCCGCGAACGAGCTTAAAGGAGAGGTCTTGCGCGACTGAAGGCATCGAATTTAGGCCGGCGCCCGAAGTAACGAGGCAAACAAATGGAAAACCTGACCGGTTGGCTGGCTAGCTGGCTGCGTTGCAGTATTGAATCGAGTATATCGTATTACGGCACATTTTATATTTAGAACTGGAATAGAGAGCGTGCTTTCCCGCGGACGGGCGAAAAAAAAGATGGCTCGTCGCCACGCGTGTTTTTCAACGGAAATCGGTTATTCGCCCTTCTGGATGTTATAACTACAAAAATGAATAATTTGATCCGGACTAAAAAATCATTTCGCGTTTCACGTTTCCAAGTGCGAAACATATTTTTTGACAAACCAGTTTGACAAACTGCCAGGAAAACGGCAAGAACACGAGAAAACGCGAAGCGTTCTTAAATCGCTAGAGATGTTTGCTTAATCGCGGCTGTATTTCTTTTATCGTTTTGTCGGTGTCGAGTTTCCTTCGGTGTAGATTAATTTAATGGCAAAACAGGGTCCGCTTGTCGAAGAGGGAAACAACAAGTTGATCACTTGATCTAATTATCTTAATCGACTAACAAGATCAAAGCGACCAGTCGACGATGGCGAAGTCTCTTTTATCCCTCAATCATAGACACACATCGGAGCCCGAAAATTTTTGATAGCGTTTCCATTCAATATATTCTTTCATATATTTCGCAGATTAATATTTGCGAAGAAGATTATAAATTAATTCAGAAATATGTACTGGATGTGTATAGATATTTGTAACAAGGCGCACGAGAGAAGCCACAAATTCAATGCAAAATCCGTTTGAATAGCGCAGTTGAAACTCTCGAGCATAATTGAAAAATGTTTCAATAGCTGACTCGTAAAATGCTTTCATTATACGGACGCTATTTTAGCAAAAATCCGCCTCATTTGACCAACTTCTGCGAACAAAGTTTAATGCGGAATTTTATTACCGTTCGGCCACGCCGTCACGCGTGCTTCAGCAAATACGATGTAGTTAATAGGTGTGCACTTTCGCGGATTTTCACGTTAGAGATCGCCTAAGGGATCGCCAGGAAAATTTACCGCGAGCTGCAATGCGTAACTCCCCGCAACGCAAAAGTTGGCAAAACATAATAGGAACTCACTTCTGCAACATATAGAAAATATATTATGTTTCGCTCAAGTTACTTAAAAACATATCCCTCCTTGAACTTTGGACACAATTAAAATCGTATTTAGTTAAGTGTACAATTGCCGGAGGACCCGCAAGTGTCTCTATTTAATCGTATGATTTATTTCTCAATTCATTTAACGGTGCAAAATTAAGAGGCCGGTGACTGATCTTAATAAGAACATAAAGGGAAATTAAGGGTGAGCTAAAAGGACTCTTCGCATAAGGGTCCGAAAAATTGGAGTATGCCGTTGAATGAAAGGCGGCCTGCTTCTGACTGCTCTCTCTCTCTCTCTTTCTCTTTCTTTCTCCCTCTCTCCCTTTCTGCCAAAGGGTACCAATTTAATCGAAAAAAGAGGGTGAAGGATAATTCCTCTTTCTCCGCTTTCCACCACCTGCAGCGCCTATCCGTCCTGCCCAACAGCTACCACCACCACCATCACCGCCGCTCCGCTGGTCGTCTATCTGTCTGGTCTAACCCCGGGCGCGCACCGGGCTATCTGTCGAGGAAGTATTTGCAGGCGACTGTACAGAAACCCAATTTAGTCTGCGGTCGACTAATCCTATCCTACTACATACCATCAGTCGATAGCTCGGGGCTCGGCCCACTCTCACCCTCTCTTTCCACCCTCTTGCGAGCGCACTTCCTCCCAGTTCCTTCTCCTCCGCCTGCTGCATCTCTTTCTCCTACTCCTTGTCCGCCAGTCCCGACAATCCCGGTAAACTGTCCGAAACTATTCGATTGTCCCAGAAAACACGTTTTTCGAGAACTCCGACTGCGCGCGTACGGAAGAACTCCTCTCTTAAAACTTCACCGATATAACGTCCGGCTATCAAAGTTTCGTTCCTGTACGATAGTAAAGCTTCCCAATGATACGGAGAATCACGTTTGCGTTCCGGTTTAAAAGATGTGATTCTCTTGGATAGTAGCGCGGTCCAGTAGAGAAACTCGGTTAGAAAACGCAAGTATCTAGGACTGGTTTGTAAATCAGAATCAGAAGGGAAGAGCGGTGCCGACGAATTAGATACGTATTTCTTACTTGTACTTGATCGGCCTGACGCGAGCCGTTTTAATTCCGAGGCATCGGGCTGACGCGGGAAATTCTTGTTTGCTGGACGTGCTTAATCCACTACGGACGTAATTAGTTTCCTTCCGAGGAGAAAGGTTGATAAAACCGAAGCGATAGCGAAGCTCCAGTATGAAGTAAACATTAAATCACTTTTACCCTTCTGACTTTGCACTTTTTAAAATAGATCCGAGCGAGGATGCTATTTAAGAGCCCTCACTTTAAGACCGTAAATATACGGTGGAGCGCCGCTCAAAGGGATAATACCAAGATACGCGTCCACGATATCAGGACTGTGTAACGTACTTTCCGCTTTTGACTTCTACTTGCCTCATCTAGTAATTTGCAAGGTCTCGCACGAAACTGCACGTAGGTATTACCTGGGCGCGCGTGTACACAGGCGCACGAGATGGCACACAAGACGGCATAACGCGCGCCTGTTGGCAGAATAAGCCGGCATGGCGCAGAGCCCTGCCCGACCAACCCTATTCTGGACGCGATGATGCGACATAGTTGGCGAAACACCGGCGAAATAGTTTCGCCAACAATTTTGCGCAGTATTTTACCGTGTGCTACGAGGATCGCCCCTCGCTCGCGCGTGCTTCGCCGCCGCTCTATCGAGCAACGCGTTCTTTCCTGACCGACGAGAAGCCCGTGTTGCGTGCCTCGTCGACTTCCAAATAGAAAGCAACGGGAGAAAGAAGAAAGAGAGAATGACGTGCCATGTGTACGAAAGAACGGTAATTTTGTAAGCGCAATCTGAAATGTAATAAGCGCGGAACGATAGGTGCAATTGCGAACTGACTCGCGAAACTCATTTTGTTCTTTCACCATTGTAATATTATCTTGTACATAATAGATAAGTCTTTCCATTAACATATATATATATATATATATATACTTCTTTCTCGTGTATTAGGCTTCTTCGTGTATTAGGCTTAAAGTCTGTTTTATCCAGTTCGTTCTGGTACTTTGAGCATTTGGTTTTACTTCATCTTCGGTAGACCACTAACCTTGGCGAAGAAAACCTCCCATCTGGAATGGCTATACCCCTGAAGAGGTCTGGCAAGATACTCTCGGTGGTTGTCACTTTCCTTCGGGAGATTCCGAAAAAAAAACCAACCGGTGTCCGGGGATTTGAACTCGGATCTTTTCGTTCATTTATTTACTAAGCATACATATGTTATGTGTGTGTGTCTTAATCAATTAAATACGACGTTGTCTCTTGCGCCGCGGGACAACGTTGGAGTTAAGACAAATCGCGAAATGATTGGCTGTTGCTGTCGATTAGTGTACAGCGTGGGCATCGCTGCGGGCTCGTTTTTACCTGGCTCGGAAAAATCGTCTTTCCAAAAGATAGATCACGACCGCCTAAATTTTTTCGCGATTGCAGCAGCGCAAACCGTCCGTCTTCCCGCAGAGACGACTTCCCCGGTCGCGATAGGAATAACTCAACTCCGCATTTTGCCCTGGTTCTTTATTTCGCCCCTTTTTCTTTTCGTCTCTCTCTCTCTCTCTCTCTCTCTTCCCCCGTTTCAAGTCCCTGCTATCCGCACCGGGGCTATGCACCCTTCAGCGGGTTCTTGTTCCCAAGTTTCGACACAATGTCCTTTGAATTCTCACCGGCCGGCAAAGAAGGCACGCAGAAGGCGAGTGTAATCTAAAGTTCGAACTCTCGATTAACGACAAAGGGAACCGTTGGGCGGGGGGCGGCGGATCGGGGTGGCAGCGGGCGAACACCGATGGGAGCGAAATAATATTTCCTTCTTCGTTCTGGCAGACTGCAGGACGAAGAATTCGGGCGAGGAATAACTCAGTTGGCAAGTTTTCCATCTTTACTACTCACACTACCCCCTTCCCTCCATCCTTGCTTTCTTTCTTTGCCCTCAGCCGTCATCTCTCTGACCCGCTCGGGCACACCTCGTGCCTTCGATTTCCCCGTCTAGCTTCTACTCCCCTTGGCGGGACGGCAATGCAGCGCGTTAGCGTCATTATTATCGTTATTATCCCTCGCTAAGCAGCCCATCATGAAAACCATTTTCCCACGGTCGCTCGGGGAATCCACGAGGAATTTATCGGTCAGGAATACCGAACGAGGTGAACGAACGAAAGAACGAACGTGAGAGAACAAACGCGCGGTGGAAAAAAGGAGGTAAGGAAGAGATAACGGCGCGCGATCTTATTTCGAGACGGTATTTGCATGGCTCACTGGTATTCCCCGGGAGGAGGAAGAAAAACGAGGGAAAAAAGCGCGGAGGTGAAAATCGCGCGCGCGGTACGTTGTCGATTTTGTAGCTGGAGATATTTTAATATCGATGCGTTATGTTATTAAAACAGCAGCCGATTTGCGTTGCAAATCTCTCGTCATTATTTATGTATGTGCGACTCCGTATCAATAAAAAAAAAACGGAGTTACAGGCAATCCGTTAATTGTCTCTCGTCGCCATTGATAAATTCTCAATTGTCTTCTTTATGTCTCTCGTGCTAATTAGTTTTTCTTTGTTGCAACATCTTATTGTATTTCTCGAGTCGTATCGAATGAGCGGCGAGAAACGGAGGTCGGTGTGCATTATGTCTCGGGCACGCCGTACCGGGGGTTGAGGCTCATCCCTCCGATGACGTTAAATAATTCCGCGATTCTGCGCTTGCCACGCGAGACCGTATAATCCGGCAATATGTATTTCCTCGCGCGATTCAACGGCATGATAATAATTGGCCGGTTGCATAACTTGCGAAACGAGGGCCCGGCCGCAAGCGAGGATCGGCCGTTCGGGACCGTTCGCAATACGAAATTACCCGCATTCTCTCTCGCGATCGAGGCGATGGCGCTGACCCACGCTCGAAACACTCGTAAACGCGAGCTGCGGGACAAGGTCCTCGTAGAAATTAGCCGGCATTTCGCAACCCTTGGATTACCCTTATCGCGCGACCCAAATTCAAACCCGTTTGCCCCTCGTTTCCCGCGCCGGATTACCAATCCTTACCCACACGCGCGCGGTATAACATTCCACAGAAATCCTAACCCGAAACATCCTGCGGGGGTTATGGATATACAATGTTGACACACTTGCACGCATCTACATGTAGACGTACGCGTAGACACCGACCGAGAATTCCGCATGCACGTGCTAGATCGGCGCATACGCAATTGCGGATCCGCGGCGGTTGAATTGCTCAAAATAACGTGCGAGACATCAAGACGGGATCCGTACTTGGTTCCATTAGCGCCATTTCAATTGACCTATTTCTATTGTAGATGTTACGTAATCCTAAATACCGGAAATACCCACGTGGAATAAAATTTAAATCCGTAGCCGAGAAAGCTAACAAAATTTATGGGCCGTTTCCTATCGAGAACAAAAGAGAAGTTCTCGTCTCTTCGCCACTTTCAAAATTATTTTCTCATCGAGTTGTTTATAATTTCTTTTAGGTTTTTATTAAAATTACAAATCAATGTCACGTAAATGCGAGAAAGCGTTAACTTTGTCGCTATTAAATGAAAATTCCAATTGTTTATTTAACGTAACGCGCACGTTGTCACTCAAGAAAATGCGCAACCTAATTTTCGTTAATAATGTATGCGGGTCCGTAATATCCAACTTAATCTGAAGGATAACGCGCGCACGGGGCGGCACTATCGGGTGATATTCGAGTTGGATAATTATCGTATCGGTCCACTCGGTATTCGTCGGTGTCATACATTTCCGAGCTAATACCGATGAAAATCTGGATCTCTCCGGTGCGGTGGCGCACTAGATTAGTGTACTAATTAAAATATCATCTGCCGTGAATCTAATTACGTTCACAACAGCTACACATTATATTTATCTTCCCTGTGTCGTGTATCTGGAAACATGCGGTCGCATAAGATCGAATCAAAAACCGATTGCAGATTAGTCCGTACAATTGCCTATATTGGTAACAGATGGGTAAACTTTTCTACACGTTAAGAGATCAAAAGGTATTTACAATAAAAATGTAACGAGCTTGCCGAGAGAAACAGTCGTCCGTCAATCCCGTTTCCATTCTAAATCCGGCGCGATAAAATAGCTCGTTTGCGAGTAAAGAAAGAGCGCGCGGGGGTAAAAACGTGTAATTGTGATACGCTTTATAAATATATATCCGCGGACTCGAGTCGCAATAACCGAGCGCAATAACGCAAATAACCGAAACTGTTTGCGCCGGCTCATATCGAACAAATAATCAAGGACGCGCGGACGTGTGCAGCCGCCTGCGGATATGCGGTTGTGCGTGCAGAAACGTGCGTATCGAGCGTGGGCCGAACGCGAGAGTGTATTCAGGTAGCGCAGCGGGGAACGCATATCTCTTATGTATAAACGCGTTAACACCAGCGCACGAACGCGCGGCGCACCCGCGCGCTCGCCTCCATTTCCGGGTCCGCGCGCGAGTGCGCTATCGCGCCGCGACAATGAGAAGGGTGGAGGCGCTGGTATTGTTATTGGGTGTCGCAGATATTATTCGATTAAATACACTCGACTAACTGGACTCACGGACCGGTCGGCGCGGCTTGCTCCAAAGCGAGTTTGTCATCGGCAAATACTCGCGTGACACGCGCGGGATTACGTCGCGGGATGACTCGCTGAACGCGCGGTCATACGCGCGCCGATTGTACCGATAAGTCGGATTTCGGGGCATCGATGAGGTAAGATGCCATCGCGTAGAGCGTCTCCCTCTAATCAGAGTCTGGGCAACAGGCCAGTTTCGGCAAAATGACGCGAGAGAGAAAGAAATATATCCCCTCTCACTCTACCTACACCATATGCGTCATGTCTGGCCGACAGGCCTGTTGGCCAGACTCTGATTAGAGGGAGATACTCTACGCGATAGCATCTTACCGCCAGTTTTGGCAAAATGACGCGAGAGAGAAAGAAATATATTCCCTCTCACTCTGCATACAGCATATGCGTCGTGTCTGTCCGATAGGCCTGTTGGCCAGAATCTGATTAGAGGGATTCTACCTTCGCGAAAATAAAGGCTCTTATTTGTACGTTATTTGTGCGTCTTGACTTGACGAAGAACGTCGAGAGAACATGAAACCGCGGGTGTAATGTAATGACGCGAATAAGATAATACGAAGATTCGTTATGCAGCGGTTTCACTCACGGGTCCCTTCTATTAAATTAATTACCAGCGCAAGAGAGAAACTATGCTGTCCACAGAATGTTGTGGAACAGCAGAGACACGCCGGCGGAAGTTAAACTAATGAAAATCTGCTCTAAATTGGTAAGTTATGGCATGCACTTGCCCATGTGACGTAATAGACCCCCGTGCAAGTAGAAATAACGTTATACGCATTATATCCTCACATATCCACCAATTGTTCCGCGCTACAGTTAGAAATTTCAGCCTTGAAAGAATATTACGCGAAACAAATGCCGTCCTGGAATTTCCAATCAAGCGCGCGATTCGATGGCGCCATTACTAGGGAAAATGCGCGGACATCGTTCTCTTATGTTGAAAGCAATAGCCGCGATAATCGTCTAATTAACGCATTCCTATTTCGTGAAAACAGGCGTCTTGAGCTCCCGCACATCCACGCGGTGTAATTTTCATAATTGCGCATCAATTACAAGCGGTAATTTAAACGGTACTTTATCTTACTTTATCTTTTGATAGAAAATTGTTATTTCACTAAATAGATTTTGCATAGCTAACAGTTTGTGTATGCAGTTGAAGAGGGTTGAGAAAGTTACTTTATAAAAGTATCTAGTTACAGTTTTTCCGCTAAAAATGTAAATAGTTACAGTGACAAGTTACCAATTCTGAAAAGTAACGCGTTACAGTTACTCAAAAAGTAACGAATCGTTACTGTGCAGTTACCTTCTTGCAATGAAAATAAAAATATCAAATCTGCATTTGAATTGTAAAGCGTCGATAAAGGCGTTTATGCGCAAAGACCAGGCCTGATGCGATCTGTGAAGGTTTAAAACATTGTATATAATGTAACTATTAATGTAACGGAGTTAAGTTACAGTTACAGATGGAGAGAAAGTAACGAAGGTAAGGTAGAGTTACAAAAAAAAGTAAGTGTAACTGTAACTTCGTTACAAGTAACGAGTTACTTTCCGACCCCGCAGTTGAATATACATAATGAATATACACTTCACTTATTTCTAATATACGCGGAATTTACGCAACAGTCTTTTCGGAGATGAGGCGTAGGTGAGGAAATTATTAATGAATACAATCGACGCATTGTCATTAAGGAAGGACATGGTCCATGTCCTGGGTTTAATTACCAGGCGTACCTTGTTATTACTACGTCGGCCATGAAAGCGGACTATTAGGGCCGACCTCTGTCAAGCTTCTCCGAGCCGAGACGTCGCATGCATCGGACTCAAACTATTTTGCCTGGAATCGCGGGCAGATCGATCGACAAGCGAAACCATAATACGGAAAATGTTGGCGCACGGTTGGCATTCAGTGGATGAATATAAGATGAAAGAGGGGCGGCGGGCGTCTCGGTAAAAATGGCGGAATCTGTACGACTGTCTCCAAACGAAGTGCAGTACGGTCTTCCAGAAATATATGCACAAAATGTAAAATGTGATGCAATATTCCGCCCCTTTTTTTTAGAGAGAGAGCTTTCTTGCTTCGCTTAATTATGCCGTGTCATCTTTTAACTATTGCGACACAATATTTGAATATTGTCCAACCCAACATGTGGCGTTTTACTGTCAACTTTGCTGCGATATACGCCTGTTAGCAATATTCTTTTGAAAGTTCTAGGGCTTTTATTTTTGCCAAAGACCCAAGATAGACTTATAATTAGATTAAATTATATGAGGTGAAATAAAATAATCGTGTTCGTGATGATACATATGTAATAAGTAGGAATTAAAAATATATATTATAGATGTTAAATGATTACTAATATTACTAATATTGTAGTAATAACATTATGATAATTTATAAAATATGCAGATGCGGCTAACCATATTATAGAAAATCTATATGTATTATAAAAAAGAGAAAGGACATCGAAAATATAAATAGATTATGACGTTCGAAATTTTTGTGATCTATATTTTAGTTAATTCGATAAATTTAATGAAATTATCCTTTCATCTATACCTATTGTATATTAACGATAACGGATTAAATTGAGCAATATGGCTTGGTTTCTTGCTAAAAGATAGATCAAAGTTACGAACAACGAGAGAGCGCGGGGGAAGCAGGGAAGAGAGAGAGAGAGAATTAATTTACACAGATTCGAGATTCGAGTCCCAATAATAAAGCTTAACAGGAATAGAACTACGTTTTATTATTAGAGACGCTTTAAAAGTATTTCTATAATTCTAAAAACGTCCGTTTTCCTTCTCATAAAATCTCTTCTAACCGCGACATTTGGTCAGCAATTTTGACGTATGATCGCGTCTGTTTTTTACAATTTCGCATCATGAGGAACTATGATAGCGTTCCCCGTAATATGGAAAATCTACTCAACGATAGACAGCATCCGCGGTCGAGAACAGATAGAGAGAGAGAGAGAGGGAGACAGAGACAGAGGGTGACAGAGAGGCGGGAGTAGGGAGAGGATAAATATCGCGCGAGAGAGCGGAGGGACAGAGAAGGAGAGACAAGAGAGGCGGCGCGCGCGTGGCTAAAGTGGATTACATATTGCTGTCCCAGCCTGCAACATGTTGTACACTTGGCCGTACCGGCCTTCCAGGTAAATCGAATCACCGCTAACCTGAACGAAGTTACCCCTCCGACCCTCCCTCTCGCCTGCGCCAATCTCCGTTCCTAAGTGCGTACGCACCATCAGCCATGTCCGGGAGAAAGTAAACGTCGGCCTCGTCGCGCCTCTCCTTTGCGCCTCCCGCGCGCATTCGCGTGAGTTAATGAATAAAAAATTGCAAGAATGTGGAATACGCTAACTCGTTCGTCACCGCATGCTTTTTTCACATCTTCGCCGCGTGAATTACGAGAAGCGCGAAATGGCGCGTCGCAATTTCGGATGTATCAATTTTTACTTGGCTCGCCCCGGAAGATAAACACCTCTAACGAAAACGATGAAAAATATCAAGCGTGGCAGTTCCGAAGAAGCCAAATCGATAATGTCGAATGATCCAATATTGGAACTTTGTAACGAATGGGTTAAGTACACGTCGCCGTCTTCTCGCAGGCTCGCGCGACCCAGGTCAGAATCTGTCTGACGAAAGGATTTTTTTCGATAATCAATATCACGGTTCCGCCGTTAATATGCGTTACCGTTTGTTTGCTTGTTTAAAAGAAAAATGAAAACTATTTTCAGCTTAAACAATAATCGATCGTTGAACGGCGATGTTCACGAGACTGTCGTAAGGCGACACGGAATTTTATGATACATACCGTCGACCGTATGCGTTTCGTTTCGGCCGATCGGAAATTCACGGAACGCTGGCTTGTCGCGATGTCAGCAAAGTTCACGGATCAGACCGAATGTCTTACTCGGTTGCATCCCGAGACAGAGGATGAAGGTGCCATTTGCGACGTAGCTCGTAAATTCTAAGCAGCTTAGAAACAGCGCACGCAACTCAAGCCCCCCCGGCGCTACGAACCCTCATTCTCACGGGTTTAACCCGTTGCGCTTGCATTCGATGTTTCCTTGCGTGATGAGCATTCCGGAAGTTAAGGACACTGATGAACGCCCCAGTGTTGCATCTCTCGAATAGCACGCACGTGTTTTCCTGGAAACCGAGCGCCGGTTTACAGCGCGATTCAACACATTTGAACAATATAAAATATTTTAATTGAACACCAATCTTCCCAAATTGAATGACGGTATATTACCATGCATTAAGGTTTCAAAAGTAATTAAAAAAAAAACGCAGTTTTCCAATAACACGCTGGTAGTCCGCGAAGAAGTTGCGAACGAGTTAATGTCTTTTATCGAGAAATGATTAAACGTTACGTTGCCTAATTCTTGGCACTGTTATTTATCTTTTTTCTGACGCAACTGCGCTTTACCGCGCGGCCTTGCCGTTATGCCCGCGTCGTTTGTGGAGAATATTGTGAAATCATCGTGCTTCGTCTCACGGATTCATTATGCTAGCGTAATTAGGACCGGCGCCGGGAAAGCACTTGTGCCACGGAGGATGAGAGGTGGAACGCGATATTAGTTCATTTACGTGTCCTAATGCCGCCGCGGGGGCACGTGTTTACGAGGGCGTATTTACGAGTGCGGTGCCTGCACCCCTCGTTTTCTCTCACGTAAATTTAACGTCAGTGGCGTAGCCGTGCGCTCTGCCTGTCGCAACAAAAGGATTGTAAAGCGTCGCCAGACGCGTTTTGCTTTCTACACATACACGCATGCTTTTCCGCTAGAGTCATGATAAATGCCATAAACTACCATCGGGGAAACTGAGAAGGTGAAATAGGTTGACTTGAATTTCAGCTTTGAGTGCAGTTTTCAAAGCGACGAAATAATTACGCGTAAAATTAAAATAGCATAATTGAAAATTTGCTGTGCACATGAGACACGGTATTAAATTCTGCCGTTTCTCCAATAAAATGTAATATAAGCTATTGTACGGCAAGTACAAGAGAGATCCGACCTACGATTTCATTGAAATTACTTTCTATCGCGCGCATATAAGCCAGCAATGTATATTACATTGTATATTACATTTGCGTACATTACAAATTCGTAAAGTCTTGTGAGAATCGTACGAGGCGAAATTGGCTAAAACGAATCGAGAAAAGGCCGTCACGATCGACGCTTTACGTTTTATCTACGAAATCTTTTTCGCGAGAGAGCTTCAGCCGCAGGAGTTTAAAGGAGCCATTGAGTTGAACTCCAGTGAGAATTTCACCTGCCACCCCGATTGCCCGTTAATCCCATTGGCCGGTTCTCGGGAGGGAACGCCGACAAGGGTGACGAGACCGTTTGATTCGGCCCTGTGTGCCATCCCCGAGGCTGTGCTCGATTCCATAGGAAAGGAGGATTGGGAGCCATCGGAGAAGAAGAAGAAGAAGAAGAAAAGGAAGAAGACGAGGAAGAAGCAAGACGTGGATAGTGAAGGAACCCCTCGAGTAAACAAAGGAGGAAATGGGGTAAATAAAAAGCAACCGCCAGGGAAGGATGGGGGTTGGTCCGGGTGCCGTTGTGTGTGCATGTATTTTATACGTGTGCGCCACACGTGCGCACATTTCATGAGAGGCGTATTGGTGTACAGGCCGCGTCTTGAAATGTAGACGGAGATCTTGCTTTCCTGAGAAGTCTGAAAGATCTACGGCGCGCTAAATATTATTTTTATGCAACATCTTGCACTTCTATGAGCGAATAGAATGAAAGTTTTATTTAGTCGCGTTAATACCGACAACGATCTTGAAAAATGGGAAATTGAATTGTCGGGTTTCGGGATACACCCTATACATTTATGTGTGCGGGAGGGTCGATGCCACGTGTGAGTTAGGCGCACACGCGCGTTTCTCGATTCCGGAAGCCTCTCGGAGATAGGAGAGCGAGACGGAGCGCGAGGAGCGCTTCCACAGGACGTACTAAAGAAACGGAGCGAGGAGGGAGAGAGAGAGAGAGAGAGAGAGGGAGGCAACCGCAGGAGAGAACTTGCGGAAAAGTAATCCGGACCGGGCGAGAGCTTTATAGTTTTGTTTATTCCCTCGCATACAATTACGCTGATGACGCGAAGTAAACGCGACTCGCGCCCGGAACCTTTATTCCGAGAACCGCCTCTTTTTCCTACTCGTTGTTTCCATCCCCCCCTTCGCCTTCGCCTTCCACCGGGAAATGGAAACGACGGCGGTGCCCGCTAAAGCGCTCGTAGAGCGGCGCCGCGGAAGATGAGGGCGAGAATTCCGAAACGAGACTCCGCAGCGTCGTCGGTGGCGCGACGCTCCGCATCGCATCGCGAAAAGGCTATAAATTCGGGGATGAACGGTGAAACGAATCGCGCGGACCGGAGGTTTTAAGGATTAAGGAGACCACCCCGCGCACGTGTTTACGGCCGCACTTACTAGAGACGCCGCCGTCGGTTCGATCCGTGCGCCAAGTAGTAAGAGTTTATGCTTGGGCGGGCGCCTCCCCCCCCCCCCCCGGCGAGGTGGGCGCGATCGGTGATCGAAGCGAAGCGACTAATCGACGAACGATGAAGAAATTCGATGCGATCGATTTCCATTTGCGCCGCGTGTACGCGCGTATGAAATAAATTATCCTGCAAATAATCGCCGAGCCAACGTAGCGTAACAAACGTTGCCTGTGCCGCGACGGGGAAAAGTTCAAATAATCATAAATTAAATTTAATTTCTTCCATTAAAGCGTTTATTTTTAAAAACAAGGGAAAGGTGGGGAAGCGCGGCCATTAGTGGCGCCGTTCGCGTGAATTATGCACCGTCTACGTGGATTACGCGTAAAGAAGTAGTTTACACGGTCTACACGTAGACGCGAGTTATTCACACGCAGACACTCGACGGCGTTTCGAATCGTTGCGAATTCGCGTGCGCGTATGCGATTTATTGCCGCTGTCGCCGTAAGTGCACGGCGATATCAAGCTTAACGAATCGCATCCGTTCTGCTGGAACCACACGTTAAGTGAATATCGAGGGAGCTGGATGCACGCGTCTCGTTCGCCACGGTTTTCCCCATTGGTTCTTCATCACCGTGCTTTACCTTCGACAGAAACATTGTATTAGATACAGGATTTCGTTTGAGATTTCATACAGATGCTTTTTGTCGAACCAATCAGTGTCGAGTTGCACCATCAGTTTCTTTACGTCAAGCCATTTTGTATACGTTTAAACGTGTTATTCAGTTTCTTCATAATTGTTTCTCTAATTTGTTTTTAATTCCACTATATATACAAGTACATTGTATATACACGTGTTTCATCGTATTTAAACATATTTTTAAAAAGGTTTTAAGTTGGTTTATCTGTAATGCACTCTGTACTACCGCGCTCTAATCTAAATTATAAATTTACTAGTATGGAAATTTCTTTCTTCGCGTTTAAAAGTTTTCAGATAATATAAAATCATAAAGTTTTTTTATCTACATCTTTCTACTTACACAATATTTCTCTTCTTCTTTCTCATTTAGAAAAAAAATAGGTATATAGGATTAAAAAAGAGACTATACTTACTTTTAGGTACACAAGATTAATTTAAAAGAAGAAAATCTACACGGCGATTCTTCATGTTTTGCAAGCAATAAGTGTTACAACTAATTTTTTCATACTTTTTAATATATGTCTTACTTTTTAAGTTATTTAAAACACCCATAAAACTAAATATTAAAAATCTCATAGACTATCTAATAAAATATAATAAGGATAAGATAAGGTAGATAATAAGGCTGGAGGGAGATATGCATATCAAATTATTAGACAGGCTCGTTATGTCTTACGGCACTCACATTAACCCGTGGCGGGCAAAGGAAAGAAGGAGAATATCATTGACAGATCGATGGCATCGTTATTATATAGCGTCGTGTCAGGCAAACTCGAAATGGACTGTAGTCGGGCGAAATCAAACAAGAACGATGACGAGAGCAAGAGCGAGAAGGGGCGAGAGAAGAAGATGCCGCCGAGAGAGAGAGAGAGATGGGAAGGAGGGCAGGGCTGTATGCGGGCTGAATTGTAAACCAGACTGAACTTTTCGCCTTCTTCTTCCTGGTCGTTGCCCGAGGTTGGGACGGCGGAGGCCGGGTTGGTGGTGAGTGGGCTCGAGAGTGTGGTGGTAGGAGATGAAGTTCGTTCCTTCTTTAAATTACATTTGGCCACTCGTTTGGACACCCCGGCGCTCTCACCTTCCTTTCCTCTATCCTGCTCTCCTCTGTATAACCCATTTCGCGCCCCCTTCGCTCGAGCATGAACGAACGCCGCGAGTAGTCCCTCTTACGCGCCCGCACCCCTCCGACACTTGGCGAGGAGCGTAGGTAGCAGGGAATTCGTTTACGACCCGCTTGTTACCCCCATACACTTTGCGATTAATCTAAAGTTCGTCCAAGAGGAGTACGCGGCTTTGATACACGTTTGAAAAATTGGCACCGGCGAGCGAAATATTATTCTGCGGCGTGCTCTCGCTCTTGCCGTCGTTATAAAGCAACGTTGTTTATTTTACTTTTATAATTGATAAGATGGAAAGAGTATTGTTTCTAATTATGTTGAAACAACGAGCGAACTCTGCGAAATAACCCGGAATGGTCGAAAAATACTAATCTTAATTCTTTGTAAATGAGACTCACCGTAAAATATTGCGAGGAAATTGAGGTGTACGTCTCTCTATGGAGATTTTTATAGTCTGAAAAAGCTTGTTAGAATGAAGTTGACCCTCAAGCTTTTGTAGTAAACTTCATTATAAAAGAAATTTACACGCAGGTCGTTTAAATACGCGAAGGAAGGTACGCTGTCGGTCATTAACTGTCTGGTGAGCGTACGTCGACGCTTGTACTTCTTTTCATCTTTTAATCCGGAGGCTGCCGTATATACGCAAAGGCCATCCGGCCCTTTAAAGTCATCCGTGTCGACGGCGCCTGGACAAGCGGCCCTTTTCGGCGCAGAGTTCATTTACACTTTTGTGCTGCTTCAATTTGAATTTATCCGTTTATACAGGGTGGGCTCTCTATGCAAAAAAGGGTCCTTAGCCGTGTGCGCCCGCCGTTATAAAGACGTATGGATGAATATGCATGTATTCAGATCACGAGTGTGGTAATATGGTAACGCGCGGACGCGCGCGCTGTGCTGTAATAGAAGAATAAGTATTAGAAAATTAGCCGGGCCGCGGATCATCTCGTTCCGCTTCCACGTCACGTCGTTCAAGGTGCCCGGTAATTTCGCGCCGCGTATACGAATAGAATTACGCGGAATTATCACGTGTCGGGATCGCCGGCACGCCGGCTGTATCGATTAAATCCGTAACGAATATATCGGGGATTCTCTCGGTGCGAGAGAAAGAGGATTCGCTCTTAACTTTTCCAAAAGGACCGCTCGCGTCAACGAGCGCGCACGTATTAATATAAGACTCGTAACATTGGAATTTGAGGAGATTAATATCAAAAGATTTCGCCCCGGCGAAACTCACTGTGTCCGAAAGGAAGAGTTTCTCAGAGAATCGTTTGTGTATCCGGGGCGAAACACCCATTGGTATCTCGAAAATATTTCGTGCGCTATGCGCCTGATCGCGAAATAACTTGGCCTGTGATACGGTCTACGTTGGTTAGTTATAGACTTATTTGATATGCCTCTTGATAAAAGAAAGAGAGGCACAGGCGATAGTATCTGCACCGTTATTTGCCCAGTCTTATCTTGCGAAACGGCGCGCCGGCATTTGTGGACTGTAATTTCGTATGGCTCCACGGCGATCAATTTTAATGTTTAATCAGTATCTGGCTCACGTGCCTTTCATTTATATCACGAAATATTTACTTAAATTATCCGAACCGCGGTGCTTTAACACACCCTCGCGTGCGTTAGTTCTGCCCCGGGATAACCCCCGGGTGCACCAACCCCGCGGTCCGCATTTTCGATCCGTGATTCAATTTTGTTTCACTTTGTTCACTACACACACGTTACGTGTCTTTGCTCGCGCCTGACCCGAAATTAATTTAGCGCAAACACTTCCCCCGTGATTCGGCAATATCGCCTATCCTATCGCCCGTAGTAGCGCCTGGAAAATTGGCTTACTCGTAGTATCGTTCGCGGGTAAAAATCGAACGGGGGAACTTATTCGCGGGATCGATTCGTCGGGCGGGGAGAAGTCACGTTTATTTGAGAACGCTCGTGTTAACGTGCGCGACACGGGGGAAATTTATCAATTTTTGCGCCGAGGAGGGGCGCGCGAGCCGTATCTCAGGGAGCGAAAAGAAAAACTCAAGTACTGATTATCCTCATAGGACTAAACTTTTATCCCGATAAGATCAATTTTCCGTTGCGTATTTCTCGCGAATCTCCGGCAGCGGCACGTGGCATGAATTATTGAAAGCTTCACGGAAAGTTATTCCGCCGGCCTTGAGGCGAGCGTGGCCCGATACACGGTTTCCCCGGTGAGAGAGGGCCCCGAGAAAGCGGCGTAATGGTAAGGAGAGCGCGGCGGAATAGGCGCACTATCGATTCCCCGCGTAATAAGAGTAACAATTTGCCGAATGCGGGATGATTGTGTAAGTGCGCTCGCACCTGCCGGCACGGATACGCTCTTACCGCGAGGCGGACGAGAAATTGGCGCAGGCGTTACCGCGAGGGGCTCCCTTTAACCCGCGCCTGCAATTCTCATGCAGCCGTATACGCATCCGGTGCATGCGAGACCGCCCTTCGAGCGCGTTCTTGCGAGACTTTCATTGCACGTATAATTCGTCCTTGGATAACTGCGAACTAATATCTCTCTCTTTTTCTTCTCTTGCTTCCTCTCTCTACTTCTGCTCGGAGAGATTTCGCATGACGTTTTATTCGGGAATGTTGTCCACAGCGTTCGCAGCAACATTTCTCCTTTTAACTGTTATTTCAGTGGTTAGTTCTTACACTGAAAGTACATAATGCGCATAAACTGGATGGTCACGGATTGTGCGAAATGTTGTTTGTCTGACGATTATAACATTTTTGACGTTTATCATTTTAAATAAACTGCTTCTCGTATTTTAATGTAATCCGAAGCTGCAATACACATTTTGTGGAGTGGTCTAATATTGTTAAAAAAATTTATATAAGTCACGATGGCGCTTAACGCGTCTTGCGAATAACGAAACCGTTACAATAAAATAGTAAATTACAATAAATGGTAGAACGTCGAGATTTAAAGGATCTTCGTTACGTATAATTAGATAATTTTTGACATATGTCTACATAATTTTTTTCGCACGTACATTCCCGTTTATTTTTCATCAGATTCGTCGTGTAATTAAGAGAAATTGTGACGGATTTTCCGCGCGAAGATAAACTATTCCGACACATCCTGTTTAAGCGGCTTGTTAAATTTGTGCTCAGAACATTTGCCATGCGCGTTGGTCTTTCCACAGTTAGCGTGAAAAGATAATTAGGGAAATGTTTCGCATCTGCGTTATTATACAACATAATGTCGCATTTATAATGAAACTAAAGCGAGATACGGGAAGAGTAAAAAGCAAAGAAATATAAGAAAGAGCGGTTCATTCGTGGCGTCTCGCTGCTACTTAACGTAAGTAGTCAAAAACACAGTCAAAAACAGGTCAGACATCGACGCGCGCCATTAGGCCGGTTCTACATTGGTCGTATCGTAGTGTCGCAGGGGTCGTAGACTGGTTCTAATTCAACGCTGGTTGACCGAATCTATGATTTGCGACACGCTCGATGTAAAACCGGCCTTAAGGACCGTCTACATTGGAAGTAAGCAGTAAGAATTAAGGAAACCAAAACCTTTACTTATCAGTGTAAAAGCTAAGGTACAGGCATAATTTTTAAAAATATTAAAATTTTTTTAAAAATATAGTATTGGTCGAACTGCGCTCTAATTCGTCGAGAGTAAGCGTCAGAGCTGAAGTAGGAGTAAGAAATGGAAATGATACATTTCTTTACTCCTACTCTTACTTCTTACACCAGGCTTACTTCGTCTATTGTAGACGATCCTTTAGCGAGCGCACGATCTTTGCGCACTTCCGGGTCGCAGGTCGTACGATGATTATCGAAGCCCTTCCACTTGTTCGACCCTTCGACTCGTTGGCTCTTTCACTCGCTTCCGCATTGACAAAGCTCTCGATTGAGTCGCGAAACGAAAAGAAAAAGTTTCACGCTCGCCACGCGCTGGCAGTACGAAAGTTTTCTCGGCGATATGCGACAGTCCTGCGTTATCGCTACCTTGGACTGTGGCAGATACTTCTTCGCGCTGTGTCAGACGTAGGTATCTAAAACGCCGTTCGTGATCGCTCGTGTGCAGGTACGTGCGATCCAGGTACGATAAACGCTATCGTATAATCGAAATGACGCCAGCAGGAAGCACCTCGTAAGCGTATCTTCGCATATGCAAGCCCGTGTTAATGGTGGACTCCGGTCTGACAAAATTATCGATTTGTCACTTGGATAAGCCGATAAGCGTTAGATGTATATTAGATATCGTGCAAATTATCGCGGGAAATTAGGAATAAACGCTTTTTGCCGCGGAAGAATCAATTGCGAGTTCTCATTGTAATTCTCGACGTCGGAACTATGGTTGCGAACTGTGGAGTTGACTGTAAATATGTATTTTTTTTTTTTTCGTATGCATCGGGCGCCGCGTCATATCAGCCTGAATATAAAACGTGCTGTGAATGATGAAATGTTCTGCTGAGAAAACAAGTCTTTCGCAAATGAAATATTCAAATTAGCCCGTATCGGACGACGTTGTCCTAAAATATCCGCCGGGAGCGTTACGGTCGAAACTTGGACGGGGTTACGAGACTAATAAACTTTTTTATCGCGTCGTGAAGAAACCCATTTGTTTTACGTCACTGAAAATCGAGTCGAAATTGTCGTTTTAATAAAAAATATGATTAAAGTCGAAAAGCCGTCGGGGCAGTTAAATAAAACGTGTTATCCGCCAAGATGCGAGATTAATTCGACCGTAATTCTGTTATTAAAGTCTACAACGTTTGCGAGTACCGTCGCCTACTTCTCACGTTGTCTCTAACGATCTGTTTGGTGCGGCCAGAGATCGAAGGTAGATTCGCGAAATATAGCGGCAAACGACTTATTCGCGGCTTGTTCCCGGCCCGACAATGATCCTAACATCGGACCCAAGATTTGCCGCGTGCGATGCTCGCGCTGATAATATCATCCTCCGGGCATGACAGTGACAGGCGTCGCTATCGATTATGCACGATGCGCGCATAAGCCGCGCACGATTGTCGATCCGCCGCGCGTTCTCGCGAGCACCCTCGCCGCGGCCGGATCGCGTATTCCATTTGTATTCCCCGCTTGACAGCCAAAGTTCATACGTACTCTCGCCTACGTAAGAAACCTGATTTCACGTGACGACAGCGCATCAATTCTCCGCCAGTCATAGCGCGCGAGCGCGATGGCAGATTTCGATACTTGTAAAATGGTTTTCTTCACGCTACAGGACACACCGGGGGGACTTTCCTGCGACGTTTTTAGATATAAGTCATTTATCTCGAGCGGAAGCTCGACTCATGCGAACTCGCTGAGATCGATACGTCGCGTTAATTTATATTCGCCTGTCGTCCAGTTTCTGGACGACGTTTCTTTGTAAGTCCGCGAATCCCGGTACGAAGTCGCCGGACATCCTGCGGATTATGCAGATGAGACTGATATTTAATCACGCAGTTACGCGAACGCATGCCTGTCGGTCCCATTAAGGTGCACGCTGTACAATCAGCGAGCATGTATGCCATGTTGCACGTTGTACACGCGGATAAACATGTGGCGCGTCAGATATTATAGACACGAGTCGGTAGTCCGTAACGGCCAATGGATCATGAACGCTGAAACGGAGTAGACACCTATAAATATCGCTTGTGGAACCGAGAAGAGGAACGCCGGTGAGAAACGCCGAGATTGACAATGGATAGGGAGAAAGGGAGAGAAAGAGAGAAAGACAGAGAAACTGAAAGAGACAGAGAAGGGGGAGAGAGAGAGAGAGCGCGCGGGCGAGACGGGAGATCCGGAATAGCCCGGGAAAGTTTTCCAATTTGAAGCAATTAGTTTGCAGTACGGCGTTGGATGGCATGCATCCAGATAATCGAATATGGGTCAGCGTCTAAAGCGGGATGGGGTCGAGCTACGATCGCACAGAGGCTGCGAGAGCGAGAGGGGGGGGGGAGGGGATGGAGCGCGAGTTTCCCCGAGTGTGTGCACGTGCGACGGGGTGGACCCGTCGCACTTCTGGTATGTCCGACGCGCATAAAACCACGTGGCACAATTCGAGAGCGCCCGCCTTAGAATTCCGTCGCGCGGTAATCGATTGACCGATCGTCCCCGATCTACGAATGCAATTGATCGATGCACCGGCCGCCGTCTTCGGACGCGGGTGATAGAGCTCTAAAGTTTTCCGCCGTACGTCTGTTTGCGGGCTCTCGGAAACTGTTCGGACGAGAGATGCACGAGAAAGAAAATTGCGGCTATCGCAATCCAAGCGCACGACGTACAAACTGTAGAACAATTTGCATGATACTGGGCATTCTCTGGAAGACTGTCGTGATTAATATTTAGAAAAAAGAGAGAGAGAGAGAGACGAGAGTTTCGCTGATATTCTTTTATGTTTCTGTTTGCAGAATCCGAGGCCAGCTGGGAGGAATGGTGGACCTACGACGGCATTTCCGGTGAGAATAGTTTTTCTTTTCTCGTCGTTAGCGGGGATAAAAGTTTCGCAAGTGTCGATGTCAGACACTCATTAATCTCACTGAACTAGGAATGACGATACCTGCATAAATGCGCATGCGAATTGTCCATTATTGTTATGTAAAATACCGGGCATTCACATCAGTTATTGTCGTCGAGAAACGTTTGCCGAGCTTACGACATTTTTTTTCGATCTACTGTCGCTTTTCGTGTCGCGCGTAATTTCCGCGTTCTTCATCATTTTTTTTTTATATTTCCGACTGTCGCGCATGATAGACAAAGTAGGAAACTTAACCGGCCCGTTTTACCAAGTTTGTTCATTTTGCGCGAAATTTTCACAACTTCACTACCGAATACCAAGGTTTGCGCGACGTTAATAGCAGAATTAATGTTATTCCGAGAACGTAGTGCAAGGTGTATTATACAATTAAAATTAATTTTGTAACGCAGTATTCTCTACAAAAACACGCGATAACGAATCTGTCGCGTGTCTACATTTTAATAACCGGGGTCAGCTTGTCGTGAAAATTGAGCTTGTAAAACCGCGTTTGAATGAGATTTGCGGCGTATCGACGCAGGTGCGTCATTCGCTAAGTGATTACTATTAAATTCCTGAAAACAGGATATAAACGTTTCGCGAGCTCAGCCGGTCGTGCGGCTTCCTAATTTTCTTAATTTTAAGTTACGAGGCCATCGAGTGCCTCCGGGCGCCGGTGAATTTTTTAATCTCGCACCATACACTTCCCCTTCGTCGTAGTTTTTATTAAAAATAAGGCGAGCGCGCGCCGATAAGACTGCACCACGTCGGTCCCGGGTCTTAAGTTTAGTGTTGTTCCACCATGCGAGCCAGCTGCCACACGAAAAACAGTGCCGTATACTCGGGCGTTCGCATAAAACGCCAAAATTTTCAGCCGCACCCCCACAGTCGTCCGGTCGATCTCCCCCCCGCGTTTCCTTCGATCGCGCCAACCCTACGAATTTTTCTCTTCAGCCTGTTGACGTCGGGGAGGGAAGTTGTTGATCTCATTTCGGGATTTACGAGCGCCACAGAATTTCGCCATCGATTAGCCCGAGTGCTGCAACGAAATTAAGCTCGCTCCGCGAACTGCCGATAATAACGTTATCACGAGCGATATTCTTGCGACGGCAAATGCGAAGCTTGTCGCGTCATTTTTTCCGCGAGTTTCGGACGTCGCGCTTTGACTTCCGCGTGTAACGCGATTTTAAACAGAACGCTCGAGGCGAGAAACGCGAGAATCCCGCTTCAATAAAATTAAAGGTTGTATCTTCTATTAACGTATTTTACGACTAACAATAAGTGCGAAACGTTATTCGCTGGTGCATTATTAATCACGTAAATTACAGTGCTCGTCTCACATTTTAACTTGGCACTTTTGTTTCTTTTTTTTTTAGTTTCTTCAAAGGACATTTGTCCGATGTAAGATATTGTTAGTATTTTATCTCTCTTGATATTATTTTACAATCGATCGCAGCGCATTCAATTTTTAGTTAGAATTTTTCAATAGAATAGTTCGAACTTTAGATACACTTACTGTGCCGTTGAATCGGCTAGGCGACTTATTACCGTGATCGATGGCAAGAATCGATTTTTAGGGGGTCCGCTGGTGTCTCATATCGTGGACAGATGGGGGTTCTCGTTTTACAACCAATAAGCGCACACCCTCGGCCGTGCACTTTAAGCATTATGTACTCCGGATTTATATAGAGTTTCCCTTTCCTCCGAGGTTTACGCCGTGTCTTATTTTCATTTTCTTTGATAAATTTGGAGATGAGTTTTTCTCAGCGAAAATCTGATTACTCGCCGCCCCCTTGTTTTTTTACTTAATTTTTTAACGTTCGAAACTGTAACATCTTCCCAGATAACTTTTAGCTGAGAATACTGTCAAAGTACTCTTGAATTTAGCTACGAAATAAGATTTGGTTTCTACCTACTAGCGTCTCGGAAATTTAATTTTACTTGAAGCGCATTACCACGTAATTCAAAATTTCGTTAATGAAAAATTAACTGCAGATTGAGGACGAAACGAAATTATATTTACGTGATTTTCGTAATAGCCTTAACAGATATGTTTCTTTAATGTTATGCGGTACATGTTTTATGCGAGTATCAACGTGGAAGGCTGCCAATTTCACAAAGTCTGCGCGAGTGCAGCGTGCATGAACAATTGCATTTCCGCGTGTATTTATGCGACAGCGGAATAATCTGGTTACGTTACAACGCAGATTGCAAGTTGAGCACTTATGCTTTTTTCGACCTCGAAATGCACCGTCGCGGCAACCGCGTTTACGGAACGGCTCTGATTTTATGAGCGACGTGCCGCAGTATATGATATATCTTTGATTTCGCCTCGAGGGTATTCGAGGCAAACTGCTGGCTGAACTTTGCTACTGTTGTTATATTATAAATGTGAGACGGAGGGGAAAAAAGAAGTTTTAAGATATATTGCTTCGATTATTCGCGAACATGCTGCGTGTACCAGATTTACCGGCGCTCCTCTCAACTGTGGATACCGAGAAAATAAATAAAGAAACAACCTGAAAAGAAGCTAATTTGACAAAACTTGGGCGCGACGTCTTCTACAAAATTAAATCGCCAACATTCAGAATATCGGAAATTTTGCCGATACTTGGCATTTCTGCATTGAATTATTGCAAATAAGCGAAATATCTTAATCGCCCGGTTACATGTTCCGAAGCTTTCGTTCCCATGATGAATGCTAATTCATTATGTACGATGCATTCAAGCTGCGCTCGCATCGGTTTTAGAAGATTAAACGGCCACCGCTCTCGGGGGCGATATTCCCGTAATACGAGGAATACTCGCGGCCGCGGAAACAAGTCGCGGGGATTATTAGGGTCGCGAATTGCGGCGGAGTCAATGGCGAATCATCGGACGAATAAAAACCGCGCCCGGCGAGGTGGCTCGCGAGAAAATCTCCGCGAACGCGGAACTTTTCCAGGGCGACGGGATTAAGTCCCCGACGCGCGCCTCGGTCCTGCCTTTACTCCGCCACGCAACTGGTAGCGGCATTGGCAGCACCCCGTTACGTCGACGAACAGTTTCTTAAGCCCGAGAGAAGAGAAGCACTACGAAGCTGAAGATGAAATTTCCGCGGTGCGGCGAGAATATGTCTCTTCGCCTAAAGACGCTGAAAAATGTAACGCGTTTCTCGAGGATCCGTACGCCTCCAGCCACGCGTTGCACCGGTTGTTATTGCATCGCGGACCGCTGTAAAGAGCTATTTCAAATTTTATTTCAAATTTTAATGCGATATGCACACAAAACGATCTCGTGATAATAACGAAGACGCACCCTCAGAAAGGATTTCTGTTACCGAGACAAAAAATATTCTTGACGCGTTTATATTTCTCGCAACCTCATTTAGTATAAAAATAATAGCGTTTTCGACTGACTGGAACTGACATGGGTTTTAGCGCTCCCGGAGCGATTAACCCGAAGATACTAGGAACATATGTTCGACCGAAAATGGGTTATGAACCTGGGTTAGGTTCTAGTTACAATATTCTTTTCAATTTTATGATAAAATCGAAATGTTTATTGGTAAACTTACGCGTTATTATCGTCAAAGAATGCTTTGTTCCACAATAAACACGCACGTATAACCTGATTGTAACCTAACGTAGCTTCTTAACACTGATGGATCAATTCACAATGGTATGGGTCGAACATGGGTTGCATTTGGGTTATTTGTCTAGTAACCTAAAACAATACTCGTGACGTCATTAATCGCTCCCGGAGCGATTAATCCTGGTCCAGTCGAAAACGCTATATGACGATATCAAAGTAAAATCATTAATTCTTATTCTCCTAGATCGAATTAAAAAAGTTTGACTCACTATATTGAAACGAGAGCAACTTATATAAATGTAAGTTTATATATTCTTGCGTTTAGAATAAATGTTCCCTCCATCTTACAACGCACGAAGTTGGCACCACGATATTCGACAAAAGACGGTACTATCGTTTTATTCTAGATTTCAGAATTTTTCATTTAAAAGGTGACTTCTGCACGAAGGTTTAGTACGGGTGCTTTGGAGGGCCCCTTTGATTTTTATAAATTCATATGACTTTTCATAAAAAATATCACGTAATGCATTTTTGATCAAATGTATTGATATGCTAGGTTATATATGCACATTGAAAAATATATTGTAAAATATGTGACGTTGTCAAGACTCAAAGGGCTGTCGAATTTCCTCAAAACGTTGTATCTTTTGACTTTACTAATAAGCATTTCCTTGCAGAGGCCGGTGACCTCATATATTTAATAGCGCATTTGAATCCTTGCGACATTTATTATGTTTCTCTCGTTTTTTGTTAAGATCTACTTTTTCTATAAAATAATATTAACCCTCAAAGTGCTTCTGCGAGCGGTCGGCTCACAACCCCTATCCCAGTGAACACCGCGTAATAGTTACATAATGTCAATATTATAATTTCTTACTTAACAATGCAACTGTAATATAACATGGGTGCCATATTACATTTATCTTGTTGAGTAGGAAATTGTAATATCCATGTTATGTAACTGTTGCTTGATGGAAAATTTTCCATTCACCTCGGTCGAGGGGTAAACCGCTGACCGAAATCATGTACACCAATGCCTACCAATTCCCAGTGGGCATCGCTTTATCTTATTATCTTATTTTATCTTTATAATGCCCCAAAAATGCCCAGCAATGTCCAGTAATGCCGCAAATCTGTACACCGCAATGCCCTCAGCGGTTTACCCGTAGACCTCAATCGACTGTCAGAATTAGATCGTAACGTATTCTTATCTTTAGAATACGTTTCTAGATGCACGTTGATAAATGTAGAACGTGCGCGTGCTTGACGAATCTAATTTCGGTGAGTTGCAAAAAGAAGCGGTGCTTTTTCCAGAAATTGTGAATAGCCTATTTCCTTGTCGTCCAAATATTTACTTGAATGAATGGCCTTTTGAAACTCCCGACGTACCTGGGGCCGGGTTTGCCTGCTAAGTTTTCGGTAGCAACCGAGAGTGCCCGACTACCCGGATATTTGCACATCCGCGTTAAATCACTAACACTAATGTATTTATGAGGGAGAAGTTAGACGAATCTCCATGCAATACGATAATTGAAATTACCGCGCAAACCAGTTTACCGGCGGGAATTGCGGGCTCCTGCGTTCTAAATATTCGAAAGCCTCGCGATATTTGCGCAGCTACGTAGAGAGCGCTTCCTAGGCGGGTGCGACAACTGAGAAAATAAGTAATTCCTCGTTGCGGAATAAATCACCTCCGCTATAAACGCGTGTTTTTTTCATCGCGGATCTTAACGCTCCTCCTTCGGCAATGGACGAGAATATTGCTGACGGTATTCCGTGAACATAATTATTTTCTTACTTCCGCCACGTCTTTTTATATCGTTGGAAGAACGTCATTTGTGTCTTAATAAACTTTTTTTTTCTTTTAATTTCCACGGACAGTTTGACAACAGTACTGGAAATTTCTTGAACTCTGCACTCGATGCGGTCCTTTACCCAAATTGCGGAGTTGTCCGCTGCTCAACAAGCGTGAAATGGCCGGACTCGGCGTTTGGATTCAAACGTGAACAAGGCGGACGGAAATATCGAAATACGAAAGCAAACATCGAGGCAATTTTACAAATGGTTGCACGAACACTGAATGTTTTCTAACAGCCGAATAGAGAACGCTGCGTAGTTTCACATGCATAGCTAAAATAAATATATACGCGAAAAAGACGTGAAACACGCGCGCGCATTTCAACTTCATTTTCGAAGTCTTCGAAAGAAGGAGCTGTTAGTTTGCTTGCGTCGATAATATAAATTTATGAAAATTTACTTTTGTGCTTCGACGTGACAAGATTTTCGAAGTTGCATTTTCTTAAATAATAATGAAGCGAGCAAATTTATTTGCGCAAGAAACAATAGTTTTACTAATTTTTATACCAAACTTAGTTCAAGTCGTCGTCTCTGAATTTTGATGTTAGCCAATTCTGCAGTTATTTCGTATTTTTAATATTAAAATTAGTGACACATTCCGTTAGTTTGTCTTCCACGTATCCGCAAGTTGAAACAAACATATCTCTGGGACATACTATTTAAAACGGAGATCTTTGATGAAAATAATGCTTCTGAATATTTGATACGAGTTTCCTTCTGAAATATTCACCGTGTGTCCTGTAGGTCATTTCTGCGGTACCTTTCGTACCGTACATGAATATCTCGCGACGCTATCTTTAGAAAGTTAAACGAATATACCGTATGCATTCCGCATTGCGTATTAAATCGGAATCCTTGGTATATTATTCTAAATATTTAAGAGTTCTGATAAGCTTGATAAATCCCGCCAGTTGAGCGGTTTATCCCGCGAATAATCTAGAGAGACAAAGTCCTCTTTTACAAGCTAAAGATATTTTCGGGGTTCATAATTGTTTTAATAAAACCGTAAAATAACATTCGGGTTTTTAACGACATGAAATTTAATGAAATATATAATTTTTTTCATAATTTCATGTAAAGAAAACACTAAGAGTTTTTTTATTTGTCGCTACCGCGTTCCTTAGTCGGCGTTTTTACAAATCAATGCGTTCAATGTGATGTAATTCGTTCGCGATAGCGAGATTTATAGGACAAATATGAGAAATTTGCGCGACTAGTTTAACTATGCCGAGAGAGAAAGAGGGGTAGAGAGAGAGAGGGGGGGGGGGGAGCGAGCAGCTGCTTAGACGCGCTTAGTTTCTGGTAAGCAAGTCGATCATTCGGTCAATCAAAGTTTCCCCGAAAGCTCAACTACTCGGCTGGCGAGATTACCAGGCGAATACGTGTTCGCTGCAGCCGGGAACGGCCACTCGCGTGCGTAAATCCGGATTCCTACTTGGCATAGCCGAGCATACCGCGGTAATCAAAACCGTCTCGCGCTTACATATGCAGTAGTCCACTTTCTCGCGGGCCTCGTTCCTGAGAGAGATGTATCGCATGCATTATTTAGAGAACGGATGAAGAAATGGATTCACATCTACAATTCTCGCATATCAGCTAATCAGAATTCTTCAGTGTCGCCAGCGGTAATTAACAACGTCCGTGTTTTCTTGATACCTGCACGGAAAAAAAATGAAGTTGTATCAACAAGATCAGTGCAATTGAAATAAAATCGTTGAAACAACGTCAGTATTAATAAATGAAAAACGCCAGATTGTTGTATTAATAATCTGGATATTTAGTTCAATACTTAAAATTAAAATCCATAGCAAGTACAATTGAGCGAATTATTTATGTTCGTGGCAGCCCGTGACGTTAACGTTTAATTCAAGCAACTTTATTTTGCTTAATTCAACAGCTTCTTTTTTCCGTGTGGCATCTTTAATAATACAGAAAATTTAGGGCGAAAAATGATGGGGTTAGTTGATTATTCACCATTGACCTCAAACATTGTGCTTCCCACGGAAAGGGGGGGGGGGCGAAGGGAAAACTTAAAAATCGCTTCGACAGTTCTGTGTACGGCCAGCAACCCTTATCGGCGCGCACTAAAGTCGAAGATATACACGTAGACATATTTATACTCTTATTGCGACAAATATTATCATATGCCTCGGTGGTCGAATTGGTGAGACACCTGCCTAGAGTGTAGAGAGGTCCAGGTTGAAACCCTGGCTGAGGTAATATTTTTTACAATAAATTTTCTGTATTGTTAAAGACGCCAGGTACGGTCAAGAAAACACGGACGTTGTTAAATCCCACAAATGTTTATCGGACCCTTTGCACCTGATCGTTTAATTCCGTCTACTATCATTGAGAGAACTGCAGTCACTAGATGAAAAGAGATATCAGATATATTTAATGCAGTCTAATATAATTTCGCGGACATTAACGAGATTAAAGCACAAGTAGACGGAATAGTCTGGGAAGAACTCATTCGTACGTTTAACTAACGCATTCATAACAATCTTTGAAAGCCACGTAATTCTGATCTCTCTTTCTTCTCCAAGGCGCAGCGGAAAGTAGGTACGCGACATTCACTCTTGCAATGAAAACGACGCGCGTTTGGCCAAATAAAAATAGCGTGTCTTCATTTGTAAAGTGACATTAGGTCGCTCGGTAGCGGCGTTCTCGTGCCATTTGGACATTTTACAGGTGGAGGGCCGACTCTGCAGTGAAAAGATGAAAGACAGAAAACTTCGGTGGCGGAGGAATGAATTTGTCAATATCGCGATATTTATAAACGTCGCGTTACCGTGCTCGGATAATGGATTTTCGTAAAAACGTTATTTTCATCAGCCAGCGACGTTGCGGGCCCCCGATAACGTGATTCATTGGAATCATAATTGATTTCGCGCCGCGCGAATATTATTTCGGGCCGCGATATACGCGCACGCCCATATGGCGCGGCGCCCGTCATTAATGCAGGTGTAAAATGGATCGCGCTTTTCGGCGGCGGGCGTAACGGCGTCATAAAAATTCTCGCAGGTGAAGATTTATGCCGGCCTTTTTGACCCACTCTGCGACCCCGTGCAAAATGATGCATTGATCTCTCCCATGACGCCGGGCGATGTGTCCAACCGTAGCGTTTGCGTCAGGGTCAACGAAATTTCCATTGCGATTTATGATCAATGGGTCTGGGTCGGGCGCGGATTTAGTCGCGAATTAGAGCGACATTTTGTGTTTCGCAATACGGGTCAAAGGTCAGCCCCTCCTCCTCCCCACACACGTAAATCTGCGCATCCTTCATACGTTTCCGGACGTATATTCTTCCCCCGCTTCATCCGTCCGAAATTTTGTTTATGCGTGTGCATGAAATACGCTGTTTGGTTTGAAAAAAAAGGCTGCGCGGCAATCTCGTTTCCTCCACGAATGTCGGCGATTCGTGCCGGCGCTAGTACTAATAAAATTTTTGAAACCAGATTGCGGCTGGCACACCTCACGTGTGTAAGAACACTAATGAAATCCTGCGGTCCGCGGCGATGCTTCTGGGACTGCCGGCGGACGGGAATTTCTCGGAATTTCACTAATTTGCGAAATGTCATGGAATCCGGCCACGTGGTCATACCACACGTGTCCGATATCTGATCGACTAGTTGCCAAAGCCCGGGTTGGTTCGTGCATATGTAAGCTTTTGGCGGTCAGAACGTCGGAGGTTCAATGAAGGTGTCAATGTTCGATTTGAACACAGAGAGAACGGTTTCTTTGAATTTAATAAATTTTATTAGATTCAAAGAAATTTATCTTTTGGAATAGTCCAAACAAACCAATTGTTGGTTCAACAAATATGATTATTTGAACTTTCAAATAATAAATAGCTTTACTTCAAATAAAAGATTTGTTTGAAACGAAAGGAATATTTTCTTTAATCTAAACGA
>NW_011967140.1:425241-463897 GCF_000949405.1 Vollenhovia emeryi
TGTGAACCCACGTGTCTGTGTCCTCGGAGCGAAGGGTGAATTTTCGTTTTTTTTTTTAATATTTATAAGGAGACGTTGGAAGTCATTTTTGGATACTACATGGTTCTTGTATACAGGGGGACGTAACTTCCATCTCTATTTGATTTTTGTTAAACAACGAACTCTATTTTTCAATAAGTCGACTTTATTTACAGTTTCTTGTTACACACAATTTTCTTGACGATTACATAGAATTGGGAAGACGTATTGCACGTTATATCTTCGATTCACACACGCGGCGGTGTGACGATGAAGTTTCGGGCGCGGATTAAATCGTCGCTGTCGCTGTCGCTATGCGCGAATTCCGACGCGAGAAATCAAGTCCCGGATAATTAACAAGCCGAATCGAAAACTTCTAATAGCTTCCATCTCTGGGCTGTACTCCGCGGGATTAACGAAACGAGTCTACGCACGCGGAAACTTCGTACTGAGCGACGGTCGGCGCGTTGTATATTCCGTCGCACAGAAGTTTGCACGGAGATTGCAAATGTAAGCGCGTGTCTACGTGTCGGCGAAATTCTTGCATCGTTGCGTTTTAGATTCGATGAAATCGAACGTTCGACGCCTCCTCGCGTTGGTCGAAGACTGAGTCAAATCAAATTTCACGAACGCACGGCGACGCTATCGCGAACTACTGGATTAAATGAAAATGGACAAATGGCACTTTCATCTTTTCCGGCGATAACAATTCAATTGAAATAATGTTCCGGAGAATGAATTATGGAAGCAGAAATTGACGAGTCCGAAATGAATTATATTTGTGTACAGGATGTCCTATAATTTCCGATCCTAATCGTGTAATAGAAATCAATAATCGCGATGACGAGCCAAACGAAATGACATTTTGATGAGACGAAAGCGCAACTAGTAAAAAATAATTTATAGTGGAAAGTTCTCTATTATGAGATAGGCTTCTAATATGGAATAGGTTTTCAACATCCGAATTTGATCACAAATCTTTTTCGCAACGATTACACAATCCAACAATGAATTATTGATCCGCACGTCTGCATCTGAATTAATCGACATTTCAACTAATAAGAATTCTTCAATGTCGCCAGCGATGATACCTGGCATTTTTAATAATACAGAAAATTTATTGCGACAAATATTACCTCAGCCAGGGTTTGAACCCCTACATTCTAGGCGGGCGTCTCACCAATTCGAGGCATATGATAATATTTGTCGCAATAACAGTACAAAGATGTTGCCAGCTAAGTTTCCCCACGCAATTGGGAAAGGGGGGAGGGAAAACTTAAAAATCGCGTATTCGACAGTTCTGCCGACAACCTTTATCGGCGTGCAGATAAAATAAGTTGAAATAGACGCGTAGACAATATCTTTATACTGTTACTGCGACAAATATTATCATATGCCTCGGTGGTCGAATTGGTGAGACACCTAGAGTGTAGGGAGGTCCAGATTCAAACCCTGGCTGAGGTAATATTTTTCACAATAAATTTTCTGCATTATGAAAAAAAGGCCAGTTATGGCCAAGAAAACACTGACGTAATCGACATTTCGTCGTATAAAATTTAACTGACATTTCGTTCTCTAGAGAAAAAGTCCCCTATTATGAGATAGGATCCTAATATGGAATAGCGGAGTTTCTGTTAACTTAATAGGCATCGTCAGTTGGTTCCACCATGAATTTATTGGAGCGAAATCTGTTCAGTGGAATGGCATTCCGTCAATTAAGAGACAGCGCGATGTGGACGTGATTGAGGGAAAGATAGCGCTTCCTGATTCGTCATGTAATGTCTCGCGACGCGTGTCGTCGATTTTAATCGAAGGTGGAACCGACGAGATCGGCGCGTAACGCGACGTCGAATGAATACTTTAGCGCGTGGTCGCAACTTGGCGAGACACGACGAGCCAAGCGGCCGACGAGACACGGAAAATACGATCCCGTGGTTTTTACAAACCGCAAACACGATTCAGGCTTGAGAGAGAGGAGGGGGGGGGGGGCTCTGCCCGTATATATTTTTCCGTGCGTGCGGTTGCGCGTGAATCGCCACCGCGGGGGGGCAGAGAAGAAAGAGCGGACGGAATTAAAGAAGTGGAATAAACATGCAAATGCCCGGCCACTTTCCATCTTTATCACTTCGCGCTGAATGCAAGTGCGCCGACTTAACTGTATGCGCGGTACGCAGGTCGCGAGAAAGGGACGTACGAGATGGAAAAACACGAGGGGCGGGACGGCGGGCGGGTGGAGATTTTCTTTTCTTTTGCGTTGCGTTCATTGTCGCATTTCTAAAACGCTTGTGGTCACGAACGCAGAGTAAATTGGACGCCGTGGCCGGACTATTAAAGAGTTTATTTACAAACCAAACTTAAATCCATATTTCCGGAAAGCGGAGAGAGAACCGCCTTCCCTTCATTATTTTATCTCTAAGCTTCTTTTTTTCGCCGGTACAGCGAACCCCCGCGTTTTCTTTCACGTGTAGATAGGCCATTGGCGAGATAGTGAGTTTCTTTCAATCAACGATTCGCCGAGCCGATTGATGCACGCGCGATTAGACGCGTGCTCCTGGAGTGACTGAAAATAAATTTGTCACGCGCTCGATGCGCGTATTTTCTAGGGAGCCAGATTGCGGAGTGGTAGAGGATAACGGGCGGATAAAGCCGACGTATGCGCTATCAATCACGTTGTCGTTGGTTGCCGTTGTGCATCACTCTTTGCGATGAGTAGTCACTCGCAGGCGACACAATCGTGTCGTTATCGCGTTACACACTGTGTCATGATTTACGCGCGATATCGCATCTTGACAAGTTTTTACAAAACAAGCCTGTCGCCCGCGACGACTGTAAAACATCCCCGCGTTTCTTGCATTTTATCCACGAGTCCTCCGACTTGGAATGACGTTTTTAATTATCGAGAATAAAGATTTATTGTCGCCGGTAAATAATTAGCCAATGTAGGAAATTAATCATCGACGCGACTGGCAAATTCTAATTGAAGTTTATTACGATAAATACTACCTCAGCCGAGGTTTTTGAACCTCCCCGCGCTCTGGACGGGCGTCTATCAGGTCGGTGCGAGAGGCTTGACAATGCAGTGATACAATGTAATGTTAACTTTTGAATGAAATTCACTTTGTTCTTTTAGAAATGTCAAAACGCAATTTCTCGCTCTTTCTTTGGCAATCGCCATTTAAAGAATTTTTTTAACTTGTCAGAGGATCTCGATGACTGTCGTCCTTTGAGCGTTGTATGTTATTTGCAAGGTTGGGAAGTAACTCGTTACTTGTAACGAAGTTACGGTTACTTTTTTTTTGCTAACTCTAACTTAACTTCGTTACTTTTTTAACTTAACTCAGTTACATTTTTTCGAAAACTAGTAACTAATTTAATAGTTACATTATATACTTTTTAAGCCTCCACAGATCGCATTAGGCCTTGCATAAGCGCATAAACGCCTTTATCGTCACTTAACAATTTAAATGCGGATTTGATATTTTTATTTTCATTGCAAGAAAGTAACTGCAAAGTAACGATTCGTTACTTTTTGAGTAACTGTAACTATAACGCGTTACTTTTCAGAACTGGTAACTTGTAACTGTAACCAGTCAAATTTTTAGCGAAAAAACTGTAACTATAATTAGATACTTTTATAAAGTAACTTTCCCAACCCTGGTTATTTGTCTATTCAGGTATTAAATTCATTATTCTTATTCGCAAATTAAAAAAATTTTACATTAAGCTGTTTGTGACACCATGTATTATTTTTCATCCCAGCCTCACTGAGGATGACCCGAAAATGGGCCGAAACGTTTGGATATTTTAATAAATTGATTTCAAACCTTACAATGTAATATATTGTATATTTGAAGTCGAATTGACGAGTGAAAGATTCTTAAAGTCCGCGTAATTTTATTCTTAATTTTATTCGAGGCGGATACCCTTTTTACCCCAACCTGATATAATTTTGGATCGCAATTAAACGACGAGACCTTATTCCGCGTTTTGTTATGCATTCGTCTGAATTTGAGCCATCGCGAAGCAAAATATGGACCGGAGCCTGGAGATCTCGGCGAACGTGGCGTTCATCACGCGACGGTCAGCGATAAAAACACATGTCGTCGGCGCGTTTAATTAGCACTCTCGCCAGTTAATATCCGACCCCGGCGACCGCGATGTCCCGGCCGAATTCACGGGCGAACGTGAAGCTTCACCGGAAAGGTGTTTCTCGGCGTTACGGCTTTTTGTCGGCCGGAACGGGGCGACGCTAGAGAGCGGGTTCGTAGAATTACGCGGAAAAATATTCCTCGCTCGGTACGTTTCCGAAAAGAACGACGGCGGAAGAGTGGGAAGAGAGAGAGAGCGAAGGGAGAGAGAGAGAGCGAGGAGAGATAGCGCGGGCGCGGGAGAGGAGTAGCAGAAGGGCCGCACACAGAGATTAAACGAAATTATTTAAATGCCGTAATTTAACATCCTGACTACCGGCGGCCGGACGATGCCGGCGCGCTGCTTCGCAGGTGTTGAACATGCATGTATGCATAGAATATGTTTCCGGAAAACCGACTCTGCTCCACTCTGCCGTGCTGGTCCAGTCGGTCTATCCGCCGGCTGGCTGGCTGGCTGGAGTGCGTGCATACATTACTATAGTGTACCCCGGGCAGAGGGGCGGCGATAGAGAAGGAGAAAGAGTACGCGACGCGTGGGTTTCAAACAAGCCGGTCTTCGCGCTCCTGCACTTTCGTTATGCGCTACGTGTCCGTTTATCGGACGGGTCTGCGTCTATCTTTGCGTTTCGCCCTCGCCCTTCGTGTACAGGAAGTTCTAATTAAACGGGAAATTAACCGCATTTGCTTTCACTGATACCGCGCTTTCAGATTTAATCGCAATTGCAATACGGTACCGTCTTCCGGCAAAAGTTTATATTTCGTCGTTGTTTTATCCAACGCTGCTCCAACGTACCGACGATCCTATGAAACTTTTTAACGCTCAACGCGCGACGATGTACGCCGAGCTTATTTAGCACTAAAAAGCGAATGTTCTTTTCGTTCCGGCGCGATTGGCGGCGCGCCAGCTAACGGCCGGAGTTGGATCAGATTAAAATCGAAACGTGTTAGCACTTGTAGTCCAACGGCGAAAGCTCCACCCGGGTTCTCGATGCGTGAAACTTCGAAGCTGTTGTGGCGTGGACGACGAAGGAAACGATAATGGCCACCAGAAACCGTGATAAAGTTCACATGAATGTAAAGGTCACTGCATACAAAGGGTCCAGTGCGTCCGGGGATGCAAGCTTTATCTTCTTCCAGGGTCTCCCGAACCCGCGTTGATGGGAATTTAGGCCAGCTTCGCGCGATCGATTCAAACTCGCCGAGCCAAACGTAAATGGGCAGAGGCCGAACGAGTGATCGCTTGATTGATTTTGTAACTGACGTAGATAGAGTGCATGACCAGTAATTACTAGTAATGTATCAATGTACCAGTAATTACTGACAAAGACTTCTCGGGCTTGAGCGCCGTGAGATTTGTCGCGAGTGTTTCCAGGCTTTGCGCAACTGCGAACGTATGTACACCTATGACACTCTTTATCGGAACAATCGAATTTTGTATTCCGAGAAATTGTCGCAAGTTTTTCTACGGTGTCGCCCGATCTGGAAAAATATCTGCGAGCTACCTCGTCGCGTGTATCTTGCGATCGGAATAGGCCGCGATTTCGCCGAATTGATTAATTCGCACCCGCGTTTCACGGCGATACGCGATTCACGAGGTTGTACACGAATATCGCGCGGCGATTCATCGCGCGAAAGAATGTAATAAATGTCTTTATGCGCAGCTACGTTTAAAAACTGAAAGCAATAACGGCATCAGTGGTGGAATTATGCTCCCGGGGAGGGAAAAAAAAAGGTTCGTGAACGAACGGTCACGCGACAGGTGCTGTACCGTTGATTGCGAAGTTCTCCCGCCGTTCATACGCTAGCGTGGATATTCAAATGAAGCCTCCAGCTATCACGCTTTTCAAGGAATTACTTGCAATATCACTGATACGAGCAATAAAATTACGGTTGCGAGAGAGAGAAAAAAGTATTCGCGCTCGAGGGTCTGCCTTTTTTTTCCGCCGATGAGATTGCCGGCTGTAACTAAATGTCCTTTTACTACGGGCTTTGCAATCACGCGCATAAATCCACGCGTACATACGCGATCGTAAATCGTAAACTGTGTAGGAAACTAGTCGATATCGGCAAGTAATAAATAAATATGTCCCACTGGCACAGATGCAAACTAATAAATCCGCCGTGTCTCCAAGTTAACCGGCGAAATTTCGGTCGATCGCGCTCGTGCGCGCGAGGGTTGTAATGAAGTCGTCGTCGTCGTCGTCGTCGTCGTCGTCGTCTGATGAAGATACAAAACAGGCAGCTGCGTTATTCACACGATGCTCGGCGTAAAAGCTTCGATTAAACTTCTACGAAGAGTAGAAGCTCGTAGCCTGGTTCTCGTATACCTGTAAACGCGAATTAGCCGACTTATCTTAGACGGAGAACTGGGAACTTGGAGATCGATCGTACGAGTGCCAATTCAAGCCCGCCTACAAAGTCAATTGCGAGAGGGAGAGATTTCTTTTTTAGCGAATTAATTGATCATCCAAGACAATCAACAACGTTTTCAAGAATATGTTTTATTTAGGTGTATAATCTCTCGTAAACATAATGTTTATGAGAATTAGAATTATTAGATTGCGCAATGCGATTTGACGTTCAAGCTTGCATTTGCGACATTTTTGAACGTGCTCCGTTCATATTTTTAATAAGATCAGAGTCGCGTGCAACTGTAATAGCGAATTCGGTTGCTCGCACTGGTGCGCACTGAGTGCACACACTAAGGCTTGTTTACAGTCAATTCTTATATTTAGGGATCGTCTTAAATATTTCGTAACCAGTAAAATAATCCGCATAGCATCCACGCGGATCATTTTTCGGCTAAATACCGTTTTTTACTGCTGGCGACTTGAAGAATATTCTTACGCAGTAAACAATCGTGTGTTCAAATGTTAAAATTTTCTTGTGTTGCCAAGATTTGATTATTATTTCAATGTAAAATTAACATAAAACAGATATGTTGTTATTTTCGTAACATTTTTGCGTGTTATATTTATGTTAACATAATAACTTGACGCAATGCATGTCATTAAAAAATTGAATATTATTTTGAGTTTTTTTAACACAGCTATTTCACAAGATCAACCAAGACATGTAATATCGACATTTCTTAGACATTATTTTGGCTATTCTAATTTGCAACTACTCGTACGGTTTACTTGTCCTGTCTGTTTTTATTACATCACACTTAAGGCTAAAAGAACATAAACATACCTAAATGTGAAGTATAGTGTTGATTAACATTTATAATTTGTAAAAATGTAACACGTGCAATGAATGTTATTTTAACTGAAAATTTAGAGTGGACTATTTGGGACATGTGAAAAATGTTAAAACATTAACATTTTATTTTTTTACTGTGTATTAGTTGATTATACACCATTGACCTCAAACATGGCGTTTTCACGTAATTGGGGAATGGGAGGGAGGGGACAGGGATACTTAAAATCGCGTATCGACAGTTCCGCGTGTACTGCCGACAGCCCGAATCGGAGCACAGTTTAAAGTCGAAAAATAGACGCGAAGCTAACATCTTTATACTGTTATTGCGACAAATATTGCCACGTGTCTTAGTGGTCGAATTGATGAGACGCCTGCCTAGAGTGTAGGGAGGTCCAGGTTCAAGCCCTGGATGAGGTAATATTTTCCGCAATAAATTTTCCGTATTATTAAAAATACTAGATAAGGTCAAGAAAATACTGAAGTTGTTAATACTGTTTGAACATGTACTTAGGACCAAGTTAAGTATTCACTATAAACAGGCCATAGGCCGGTATTCATATGTCGATTCTTATTTCAAAATCAATTTAAGTGTTGTTTTAAGACGCTAATACGGCTCTATGGTTGGTTGAAAACATATTAAGAGTATACTTAAGATGATCTTAAATATAAGAACGGACTATGAATACCGGCCTTAGTGTGCACTAGTGCGAGCAATCGAACTCGCTATAAGTTAATCCGGGCGATGTCACAAAGTCGCGTGTTTACGGCCAATCGTTATCGAGCAACGTTCATCGCCATTCGTCATCGTATGCATCATACGTGGTACGCACTGTTCGGGACTGAATTCATTACCGAGGTACAGAAGCAATTGCCTTAGTTAATTAACGAATTTACAACTGCGGCTCCGGCAGATCGGTACGTCGGCATGTACGAGTGGTGCGACGCGAGCGATGACGGCGTGAATACGAGCCTGGGCGATATCGTTATCGCTACGTATTAAACTTCGGGTGAGCTTCGGGCCCGCTGGCGTGGCGAATCGCGCCGGTGCGCTGCGAATATTACTAATTGCGCTCGTTTTCCACGCGCGTTACGTTATATATATTCTTTCGTCTTGGCGCGGTTTCATCTTGGAAAGGGGTTCATCGCGCTCAAACACGCGTAAAGCGACGAGATTGTTGCCCCGCGTCGAAGCTATGCGCGGGTATATTTGCCGCAGCCGCTCTACCACGCGTTGATTAGCGTAAATATGGATGCTGAATCGCAAATTCGCGCGCGCGCGCGCGATGACAAATTACTGAAACTGTAAATGTCATTATATTCGTAGTGGCGAAAACTAGCAATTTGTTCTGTTTTCCCGCGGATTGAAAAACGGCCGTCGTATCGAAGTTCGTTTGCAAATTCCATATGCAAATTACAATTTATATTGGCCGCGTGAATGATTCTGTTACGTCGCGCGGTATATTTTTCCGGGCGCCGTTATTAGCAAAAGGGCGATAATGTTTTTATCCTTGAGACGAGCTTGGTGTCGATAAAGTTAAAAATTTATCACGAATTGTGACAACGATAATGATGTAGATTTATTGCGCTTGACAAAATTTATCGACACATTTTCGCACGAAAATGGTGATACCCGATCGCATCAGATACTATCGCGGTGCATTCTCGTTAAGATTTTGAAGCTAACTCGATTTTTTTTCAAGAGATTATTCGTAATGGCGGGTTGCGCGGCTGCGAAAGCTGATGAAATTTTCAAGTCCCTCGAACACCTGATCTGCCGTAGCAGTTGTGTGCCGATGAGGGAAACTCGCGCCCGTATTTTAGCTCGATGCATTTTGGATAAGCTCGTAGTCTCCCTGGACTACAAGTGGTCCATTAGCTTAAGTGAAATATAAATGAGCGCTGACTTTAAAAATAACAAGAAGACAATTACAATCATGGGTCCATCAGTATCCCGTATTTATCCAGCATGAAATTAGCCTTGGCCGTTGCAGCATTAATTTTAGCACATACATAGAGGAAAGATCCCTTATTATGAGATAGGTTTCTAAACACGAGATAGCACATTTTCGACATCAAAATTTTATCACACGTCTTTTTCGCGACGATTACACGATCTAACAATGAATTTTCCACTAAACAGATTTCACTCCAAGGGTAATGCATTCATGATGGAACCAACAGATGATGCCTATTATAATAATTTAGTAGCAACCCCGTTGTCTTATATGGTATTAGGAGCTTATCTCGTAATAGGGGACTTTCATATATATATACTTAAATTAACCGGCGTTTCCCAAGCTTCTTACATTTAGAAACGTCAGCATTTGCAGACAGGTGAAAATAGTTTTGAAATTAATTCCTAGTCATGATATACAATTTACTAATTCGTGTAACGTGTTATTTTATTCTGTTCTGCTGAAATCGCAAAGTTAAACCGCCGCCTTTAAGTCAACCTCCCGATACACTTCTCGTACAGTGCAAAGGGGATGAAATCAGAGGGACGGGGTGTGATGTAGCTGTATTTTCCGCGGTGTCCTGGAGAGTAACCGTGCAAAATCTCATCCAGATTGGTGAAAAGATTTAGGAGTTGATACGAAACATATGCAGAGGCAGATATTCTATCTTATATGCAACGATTGTGCGAATCGTATTATTCATTTGCATTTTTGACGATTAATAATTGACCGAAATTTTGACTTTAAATCATTGATTCTATAGGATTCACGCACAGTCGTCGTTTGAGCAAACTATTTTAGTGGGATAATATAGTGACTCAAAGCGACGAGCTGAATCGCGCCTACAAATTGACGCGAACATCGAACGTAGGGGATGCCCGCGGTGGCTCTCGAAATCAATAACGTGGCTTTTTAATATCTCATCGCGCGTGACAAAATATTTCACGCGGATATATTCGAATACTTTAATCGCGCCGGGATTTACGCGCCGTAAATCTCGCGTACCATGTAAAATTTAATTCATTTGCCCCGTACCCAGTGCGTTTTTCATCCTCCAGACTAAACTTGTTGCCCCCCCCCCGTTCCCCCCCGTCGGTCGTTAAACCGGTTGCCATTACGACGAAACGCCAAATATCGGACGTATATAGCGCGCACATGTGTACGAGATAATACGACGATGTTATATTGAAATTAAATGTAATTGTTACGCACATACGTGCGCCGTGTCGAATGTGAGCGTGTCGCTTGGACGTGACGCTAAATTAAAACAGCATCACATTGTTACGGGCACGGCGTTACCACCCAGCAATCCTTCCGAGTCCCTTTAACAGGCAAAGTTGAGAATGCGAAACAGTTCTCGGCTGCAAAAAGTACGGACGCACTCTGTACGTGCGAGGGTAAATATTACAACGGCGTTATGCATCGACAATTAACTTTGCTCATCTCGCGGCGCACTCGCCGTCGAAACGCGGTTTCTCAATTTGGTAGCGTTTGTTTATGTCGCACGTGTGTCGCTTATTATCCGAGCGAAACTACGAAAGCAGTCATTTAGCGCTGATTTCGTACAAGTTATACCGCTTGTAAGCACGCAATATTCGCTTTTAATCGATCTGACGAGAGCGCCATTCTGTACGATGCATGCACCCCTCCGTTTCGCGGAACGAATTATAATATAAGATTCGAAATACATCGGTCTTCCAGCAGTTGATCGATTTTGAAGGAATTAATGCTGAGACAGACAAAGTAAAAGAAAACGTAAATAATACTCCTTGACGAAGAAACATCTTATTGTTAGCTATTTGACACTTTAGTTAGAGCTAAAAGATGTTTAGATTTGTATCTTAGATTGTTTGAAAACTTTATAGATAAAAGCGAATTCCTCTGGTAATTTTACACAATGACTTATAAGTTCCAACTATTTTTTATATTTTTACTGAATATGAAATTGATAAGATGAACGATATTCAAATGAGAGAAATGGTTCAAGAGTCATATAACATTGATTAATATCGTTAATCGTAGTGAAAAGCGCAAGGTCGTAAACTGAAAAGGGCAACAAAGAAGGATCCGGAGGAACAGTCGGAAGGTAGCAAGTGAAAAGCTCGTAACAGTCCGTTGACGTGTCCCGACGTCGTTAGCTTTAGTCCCGATATCTGCCTCCCGTAGCTCGCCACTTTTCAACGTCGGTTCCTTCATCGACCCGCGACTTCACGCATCTTGCGCGCATCCCTTCGGCTACAAATTTACCTGCGGCACGCCATCCCGCCGCGACGCGCGTGGTGGAAAACCATCGGCATCTCCCTCCCGGCTTCGGAAAAATATGTGTTCCTTCCGATCCTCGGCGGCGAGGATGCATCGCGCGGGTTCTCTCTCGGTTATCGACGAATGCCGATTTCATGGGACGCATAGGGAGAATTAGAGATTAGAGGGAAGAGAATTGTAGATCTACGGGGGTAACCTTGATTCCCCGTGTATTTATTCATGAATTTGTGGCTAGAATGAAGTCGATCCTTCCGAATGAAAATTTCATTACGCACCTTTTGCAAAAGTGTTCTTAGGTATTTTTATAATTAAGTCTCAAGCTATAGCCTGGTTGGGACAATAAATATTTCTACTTAATTAAACAAAATAAAAGGTAAATAAATAATTAATTATTATTAATTGTTAATAATTAAAGTGAATAGCAGATAGTTTCATCATGACGCAAGTTTTTCCCCGTTTATATAAATTCATTAATCACTTTTATCTCCGGAATTATTTTCGACATTTTTATCAAGAACGAATCTTAGAGTTTTGATCGAAGAACTTGAGATACCAGTCTTCGACATTACATGTATCCCTCTCTCTCCCTCTATCATAGAGGGAGAGAGAGAGGAGGGGAGAGAGAGAGAGAGAGAGAGGGGGGGGGGGAGAAGATCTGGTAGGTTGAACTCGCGATAGGGGCAGCTTAGGACGAGTGAGAGGGTTGGGGATGACAAACCGGTAGGGCGCGAAGTCCAATTAAGATGTTTTTCAACGGTCGGGCTTTAGTCCGCAGACATTGGCGTATCTAGGCGCCTCGGCCTACCGTGAGAGGACTGAATTCATATGCATACATGAATATATTTCGCTGTTCCCCAATCAACCCATTGGGGAGCCGGCTGCGGAGCTATTGTCCACGGGCTGCTGCATAGCGTGGCCAGATATTTTTTGGGACATGGAATATCCACATGCTAATGAACGGCCGCTCTGTTTCTCCGTTTCACACCTCTTCTCCGATTACACTTCTCGTCAGAATCTTTGGGAGATGAACACAATCGTCATCAACAATTAGCACCTTATGAATCTCGTGCTGGATAATTCGATTGTGGAATATATATATAAATATATTGAATACAAGCCTTTTTACAGTTTTATACATAACTATGTTACAGTTGTACAAGTTTATTTTTCATCACTTCGATAAATTATGAAGCGATGTGATCTAATGATTGATTTAACGTTTATAGAAAAACTGAAATATTAATTCTATAATCTTGTTTAGATTATATAAAATTTTCGTGTTTTAGCAAGAATTTTATATATTATAATTAACAGTGAAAAGTGATTTATGAAATACTTATTTAAAATTTATTTTTATAAAGGTTGAAATGTCGAAAGATAGTGACAAGATTATGTTTTTTGTTTCAATTTTATTTTCAGGAAATATTGATCAGATTTAATAATAGTTGGGATAAAATGTAGCTAACAATAAGCAGAAATAACCAAGTAAATTTTTTTCAAACGTTTTATCGACAATTCGTAACCGACTTTATTATTTAGCAAATTTATGGAATTATTATGAAGTTGAAGAACATATACCGATACGTTGAGATACTCGTATAATATCGTTTTGCATTTCTTTAATTCGAGATGTTCCGTCTTCGGTGATATCGTTACTCAGGAAGTAGTTCGATTCGATTTGTAAAGGACATGACGTCGCGGCGACATTGATTAATTATACAACGGCAATTAATTTGGAAGTGATGCGACAGCTTTAACGACGTCGAAGCCGAAGCGAAGACCCTCGAGATGATGTCATAATCCTCGGACAATAAGTCGTGAATTCTTAATATTTGATCGCTACAGTCTTTCCTTCATTAATCATGATGGATGTAAATGTCATTTTAAAGAGTGTCGTTTTAATGACGCTCTGCTTTTAGAGGTGTCTTTAATCATAAAGCTGAGCAAGTCATATCAGGCAATTTTGTAACATTGCAATATTAAACAATGTCACAGTTAATCTATGACGAAAAGTTCGCGGTATTTCGAACGATTACTTTATGGAGAACGTTCTAAATCGAGAATTTCGCGGTCGATACTATGTCCGGCATCTAAAAGAAAGATATTAGCGATCGTGATATATTTTTATCAGAAACCTGAGATCATTTGGTTCGAGCAGACTGCAACGACCCGACCGGTGCGAATGCCCTCTTATCGTTGGCGAGAAAAAAATCGCGGAAAATGGGTCAAAGGTTGCGCCCAGCTGGTAGAATAAGGGACTAATTCTTTCCGGCTTTTACACAAACTTCTGATATGCCCCAGAGGTATCGAAAACGCGAATAAATCTAACCGAAATACTCAGTTGTGAAAAAGCTTGTAGATAAAATCATATCTGAAAACGCGTACCTTTTCGTGAATCTTGCACATACTTGTATAGAGGTGCGCACATTTAAAATTCTGATCTTTGAAACGAAAATCACTACATTAAATATATAGGAATAAAAGTTTACGAGAAGTAAAGTTCTCTGCTTGCACATCTTTATTAAATTATTCTGTATACATTAACAGTTGAGAGATATTTTAATTTTTTCAGCGCGCTTCTTCCAATTAATTTAATCTTCCGATGTATATTAATCTCCTCGGGCTGATTAAATTATATTTAATTGTTGAAACTTTTAAGAAAAGAGAAGAAGAGAAAACCAAAAGAAACTTTCCACATCCTCTGTTTGAGCGGACATTCATTCTGCTCTTATTACTAATAATTCTTATCACTCCTCCTTTGAGAGTCCCCCCCGTTATGATATAAGCGACTTAACGATCTCAAGAAGAAGCTGGCAGCTATGAAGAAAATAAAATCAAGCGTCCTTCCAAGACTTCCACAACTTATGAAGGACCTCCGGTGCCATTATATTCCTTATATCGACGACCTTTGCCTCCTTCGTGGCAAAACTCGGCTGCACCCGATGGTCGGTCGCGACACTTTTCATGTTCTCACAGGAGTCGATAAATCTTCCTCCCTTTCGGTGGAAACGAGAGTTTCCGGAGGAGAATCGAGAACCCACTAGCCAGCCAGTTCTCTACGATATATTTTTTACAGCGTGCTGGAAGAATTTTTACTGTTTTCGCCGCTCTGAGCTCTTTTTCACTTTGCCGCGGTAGTGTAAGCATCGACGAGTCAGATTGAAAACCCGTGTTACGCCCGCAACTTAACGGAATTCTTACGTAAACCTCTCTCTCGGAAGTCAATCGGCTCGTTTATTTGGCCGAGTTTACCGCGGCTTTCTAGTAGATCGCCAAATCGTGTCCATGGCAACCGCGATACTTTTCACGACAATGACGATTTAAACGTTGTAAAAGGATTTGTGCCATTCACTATATGATTCTGAAGAAGATATCGCGATGTTAAACTTTGTGCAAGAGCACAACTTTAAGTGAGATAAGATGCATGTTTTTTCGTCACATAAAGTTTTAAATTGGATTGATAACTTGATATTGAATAGTATATAGATGTCTAAAAACGTTTTCCTAAATTTTTTGCGCTCTGGTTTGCTAATTGTCTCTATTTTGACGGACTGATGAAAAAAAGAAGAGCGAGATTTTATAAAATCTATTTTTCCTCCTCTCTCTTATTGTATACTCTCTAAAAGTCAATCAGTGGATTATCACTGAAAACAGTGAGTAGTCACTAATTTGCAGTTGTAAGTATACCAATGAAAGTCGCAGTGATATACTTACATATGACTGTAAATCAGTGACTATTCACTGTTTTCAGTGAAAATTCACCGATTGACTTCTAGAGAGTATGTATTTCAATTTAATTAATTACTAAAATTTTTACATTGAATTAATTACTCAAGTTATTATATTTAATTAATTACTGAAATTATTATATTTTAATTTTTTTTTCAGAATGCCGCTGTTATTTTGTTGCAAAAAATTGTATCGCCCTTTTAAAATATATTTAACAGTCGGTCTTTTCGTTGTGCAAATTAGCGCTTTAATACTTAGAAAGACTTTGAAGAGAGATAGAATTTTTTGTGTATACAACGGTAATTTCAATTAGCGTTCCAATTCTAGATTTTTTCTTTGAACTTTATTTAAGTGAAAAAGGTAGTATTCTCATATATGTATACACACACATATACATTACGTAGAGAAAAACGAACAGGATCGGCATTCAAACCACGCTTCCGTGCAAGTGCGAACGCACAACGCATTTATCAAAATAGTCCGCTGTATATTCAGTAACAGCCGGGGGTCTTTGCTGACGCGTAAATATATATGCTAATGAATACCATGCAAATAACCGCTCCCTACTTTCCCTTAACTTTTCTCTCACTCCAGGACGCGCCATTAACACAGTTTTTACAAGCATTTGGTTTTCAGATCTTATGCGCGACGTAGCTACCCGTTGTTACGCCCTCGTTGTACTAAGCGAGGCGCGAACGAGTTTGTACGTCACGATTTTTTCGTGAAATTTAAATGTCGCGATGAAACACGAGGCTCTTTCCCGCCTCGTTTGCGTTCGCCACGCGAGTTTTGCAGCGTGCGTCCCGAGTACGCTATTCAAAAATTGCTTTACACGGTTTTCCATAACACAATTCGCACCGTGAAACAGAAGGGAAATGTTTCGTTTTGTTTCGGAGCGAGTTAATATCCTGCGCTGCACAGCAATTGCATGCATCAGCTAAGTATATTATTTATTTCACCCAGAGAGATATTTTTATAATGATAAAACACACACGTCACGTCATATCAGTCCCTCCTTTTAAAAGAGTTATGAAAATCCAAGACTCCTTTTATTTCGCTGTAAACTGTAATGAACTGTATAGTCGTGTATGAGAGAATAAAATTTATAACGTTATTTTGAAATATAATATATCGTTGAAGCGCGATATGGAGATGCCAAAGTTTTAAATAATTAATCAATTTGCTATTTAAACATTTAAGTCGTGTCACGAGATCATTGTTGCCAAGTTTTCGCTCGTTCCGGTCACGGGTTTATTATTGAAATCCATCGAGCTTTTCGATTTTCGTTAATACGACGAGCTCTATCACTATTATTCGATCGTCTCGCGCCTGCGGAAATCATTAAAACGCGGCCCAAAGCTGATCCGATCCCGGCATTTTTCAAACACTCTAGCCGTCGATTAATTGTTTTTATCGAAGAGACCCATCCCGTAGGGGCTAATCCACCCTTGATTAATCCCGCTGCCGTTCCCGAGCAACGTGCTGCTTCTTATCGGCGGAAATCTGACGGCGAGGGAAGAAACGACTCCGCTTGGTTGAACGGCAGAAAAAGAAAATCGTGCTAAGATGGAGCGGCGGAGCAGGGACGGGGACAAAAAATTTCCGGCAATTATTCCCGGCGCCTGTTAGCCTATAATTAGGTCGGTTAACGAGGATGGAGACGAAGGCATCGCCGGGGCGCGCTTATTTTTTTTTTCTTCGCGCCCGGCCGCCCTCTCTCATTAGGAGTTATTAGGATAGGTGAATAATTAAAACAGGTGTTTAAGGACTACAACCCGCGTGATGACGCTGTAGTGGAGAGGGAGGGGGAGGAGAGCAGGCTCGTGCTGAAGGGTCGGAAAATGCCGCTTAAGCGGAGGATCCGGCACGACGCTCTGGTTGCGCCGTGCTCGAGGATCGAGGGGGTGAATGCGGCTGAGGCAAGAAGAGGGAGGAGGACCAGGCTACCTTGGCTTCCACACTTAATCACTTTTGCTAATTGCAGAATGATTGCTCCGCGCTTGAAGTTTCAATAATGGGGTTGTTACACCCCCGCCAGGACCTCCTTCGTAGCCCCGGTTATATACCGAGGGGATGCCTATGCCTGTTCTTCGTACCCCCTTCGTCTTCTCTCCGCCACCTGGAGTTCCGCCTCGCCGTCGTCGAGCTCACCTCCTCAGGTTCCACGTGATGAATGCTATAATAGCCTACCTGCCTTCGGGTGATAAGAAAATAATCATTCCATCTGCCCACCGTTATTTCATTATCTCTCCCCCGTGCTCGCCCCGGGAGCGGCCACCCTTATCCGTTGCACCGACATCAGAGAGCTATTTCTTAATAACGGTCGGGGGAGATGATTATGCAATTATGTGAAAGTAAAACTCGATGAATTAGTAACGAGAGAGCGCGCGCCGAAGCTGCGGTATCCACGGTTTAGCGAATTGGGATGTATTTCCGAAACAGCAACTGAGTCTCACAGTGCGCCGATCTAATCGTATTTCATGATTATCGGATTATCGCGATGTATCTTGAGCGTACATAAGATGTATGTATGTTTACAGTCGGACATTGAATTAGACTCGTGCAGCGACATGATCTAAACTTTTCGCGCCGCGATGGTCAAAGTTGTTTTCGTTCGTACGAACAGTCGACGAGAAATTGTCGCATATTCCGCAAGAATTCCAATTCCTCGAATGATCCATAAAAGTTGTAGTAATGATCATTTCAATTGAGACATTTGGACGTTGTATCTGCCTCTCCGGACTATTTGTGCAGAGGACTGTACGTCACTACGGTCGATATACTATCACATCAAATGTATCGCACCACTCGCGACCGGGATCGATCCGAAAGGTACCGAGTGACAGTTGTCCCTCCGCCCTGTAGTCCAAGAACGTTATCCATCATCGCGAAGTTATAAAAGAAAATAATTATATCGAGAGCTTTCCTCCGGAGCTAAATTCGTAAATTGCATTAACATTAATTGACACGAGTCCCCTCTCCCGTCATTCCGCATGTGTGAGTCAAGTATTTAATAAACTTACCCGGACTTGGCCCGTTAGCACTACGATTGAATGTGTGTGATCGATCCTAATTGGATCCCGTGGCTTTAAATTGGTCTGTTCTCGGGCCGATACAACGTAGCTATGTCCGCGAAGAACAATGGGCTTAATTTAATAGAATACGGTCCGATGTGGTTTAGGTCCGATCGTCCACTGGTGCGAATCGATTTAAACGGCGCCCATGTAACTATAATCCAATAGTAGATTACACGTCCGGTACATACATTCGAACGTACGATGCTTTCCGCGAGCTAATAATTCACTGTCGCGCGTAATGTATCTCGCGCCGAACAAAGTGCGCACAATAAAACTAATATAGTAATATATCTCGCGGTGGTACTTCGCGGAATAATTCGCCCTCGGTACGGCCTGCCTTACGCTTGATTTCGCTCCTCGAGACGTGGCGTGTTTATCGCGGCGCTAGATATGATACACGACTCCGCTAAGGAAACGATATTTCGTTAATAAGTTCGCGCGACTTAATGAACTGAAAACGTTTACGATGCTATGCGACGTAAAACGGCTATGAATATCATAAACGTGACCGACTTGTGGAACATTTTTATTTTCCGCGGCACGTATTTGTTACGGAACGTAGATTGCGTATGAGCGTTTTATGTCCCACGAGCACGCTAGTATCTAAAGGGCGATATGGAATCTAAACTGCAACAAAATACTTGAAGGCGTCCACGCGGTTGCGTGTCCGCAACGGTCGGCGGGCGTGTGTCCGAGAATCTTAATCGGATAAACCGTGTAACTGATAAGCAGATGCACATAAGGTATATCTCGCGGCCGCGCGTGTGCGCACGGTGGGGCGGATGCGTGCGATAACGAAGAGATATGACGAAGATCGCGGAAGAGGGTGGAGGTCGGGCGTGCCGCGATGCAAAAGTGTCGCGCGACGAGTCGACCGAAATAATAATTAAAAAAAAAAGCATTTATACGTGCGCCGCGTGTGTCATTTAATAAACTCTCGCGTGGCTAACGCGATGGCGTGCCGTTTCCCCCGACATAAATTCCGCGGCGAGGAAAAGCGAGAACGCGGTAGAATGTGTGTCGCGAAATTGCGAATAATAGCGGCCCTCTCGCGTCCCGGAATCAAGCGCGCGGCCCTCTTTAAGCCGCGTGCTCTCTCGCTTCACGTGCGCGAGGAAAGTTGTAAAGAGCGTGCCGGGGAATGTGTAACAACTTGTCCAGAAAATAAATCACAAAATAATATCCCTCTGCGTCATATCAACCCATTTTTCACGCCGCCGCGCCGCAGCCAATTGAGATTTATGGTGCGAGAGTTTAGTGATTTTACATTGAAATCGCGAACGGAAGTAAACGCTCGGGGGAAGGTGACGCTCTTGCAATAGACGTCGGGGCCAGCTTACATATTTATTCGTATATATTTCTTTTCACGCATTTTGTAACAGCCTACGCATTTCGCATCGCGGGACAGAGAAAAACTAGCTAACGTGTGACGCTTTATAGCCCTTTAATTAATGAGCTTCGTTCGACGAAGTGAATCGCACACGCACGTCATGCACAGCGAGCTCACGTGACGGCCAAAGATGAAAAAAACTGCGCGTTCTAGCGCGAAAATGCTAATTACAACGGGGTTAATTGCACCGCTATTACGACATTAAAGTGCCGACGTGCCGTTGCTGTCACACACGGGTGTGCGTGCGTGCGCGTGTGCGCGGACCCGTCCAGAGGATTGCCCGCCGTTCGAATCGATACGCACGTTTATCGAGACCGTAAGTTTTGATTATGCTCGCGTGTCGGAATGTCATTACGTGTCACCCCTCGTACCCTTCTCGGCAAATCCTCAGCGTTAATACATTGAGCTTGGAACGTTTTCGCACACCCGTTTTGCCGCGCGCATATAGTACACGGGACGATCTAAAGTGTTCGGCTTTATTTACGTATTTTTGACCCTCTTGTACAGTAATGGGCACAATGGTTATGACACTTTTATTAGGTGACGTTCCAAAATCGTCTTCTCCGAGGCTTATTTACAGCCAACGGTACACGATACTATTTTTCCTACTGGATTCCTTACGAGAGCCAACCAGGATTCAGCTTTGAGTCACCTGATCGAAAACTCTGCGTCCTGATTGGCTCTCGTAAGCAATCCAGTAGGGAAAAATAGTATCGTGTGCCGTTGGCTTTACTCGATGGCTATTCCAAAACCATTTTGTTGCGTTTTCAACCTATTTCTAAACTCACTAAAAAAAAGTATCGCAACCATAGTATAACTAGTAGGTCCACTCTCTGTCGGCCCCTTTGATCTTTGCGGTCCCGCCACGCACTCGGGCTGGATCCAGCCAGGGGGTAACCACTAGCTAAAATGTTGTCCCACCGATTACACGATTTCATCTGATTACAAATAATCTCATCTAATTGCAAATAATTTTCTTTTATGCACGTTTAAAAAATATGTAACGTTGTTAAAGAACTGTTAAATTTCCTCAAGATATATTTTTCTTATTTTACTAAGAAGCATTTCACGCCGTGTGTACGTACGAATACCTACGATTGGTTTTACGTACATCGGGGGAGCAAGGGAGATTAGAATCATGACGTGATAAGTTTGGTAATCGCGATAATGGCACGTTGATAAAAGAGTTTATTCGTTTTCTGCTGACAAACAAGATGAACAAATGAGCTTTCTATGTGATCAATTTGATAAAATACTAGAAAGCTTCATACGTTTATACGTGTATGTACAAGTGCTGCAAAATTGATAGAAGCAGCGATTATTAATTTTATCAATATGAGGAATATTATATGACATATTTACCAGCGCCACAATAATTTTGATTAACTACAATTTAATGTAAACAATTTATGCGCGCGTGGTGTCTTCCTTTTATGAATAAATTAATCGCGGCTAATTAGAGATAGTGAAAGTCTTTTTAGGGCACTCTGTGTGTAAAGATATTCTTCATATAGTGTCAGTATATGTGTGAGTTTCACATCTATATACTGTTAAATTTCCGCGTCGACGTCTCTGGCGTATCCTTCATACGACTTGTTAGGTAATTTATTATTCATCCTAAACGTGATGCGAATAAATCGCTGTCCCATGAGAGTCGTCGACCGTGGTCTCGTAAAGAAAATGATTATTAGAGAGATACAAATTTCGCTCCAGAAACATTTCAGGAAAGTGCTTGCTACCCCTCGCGAAGATTAAGAGCATGACTTACAATTTTTCTTGTTGGTATTGTAAGGAACGGAGTGATTAATTAAGATGCTACGAATATATAGGTGGTATACAAATAAATAAATACGAGAATAGAAGTTGACGTAGATTTTTGCGCACAATGTACTTAATGTATCGCGAATTTTATCCGCAAACTTTGAATGATATCCGAGATACAGGTGTACAATGCAGCCTGTTTCGTAAGCTCAGATTCGCGACCGAGGATTCGTTAAGTCGGGCTTTCTTCGGGATATCGATCCTCGCGGGTGACGTGAAGAAAGTTAAATTTCTCAGAGGAGTGCCAGAAAACGCGAACGTCGGTCGGTCCCTAAGACGAAAGTATCGGAAGGGGGTTGCGTCGGTCCCTGGCGTACGAAGCCGGCGAAACGAGTTCAAAATCCTTTCTGCCGAGCGAAACTTGACGCGGGCCGGACAAGGAACGGACCGGTCGGCGCGACCAGCCGGAAAAGTTGAAATTATAAAAATTTCAGATTTCTGAGCGGTTGACACGTGACACGACGATTCATACTCAAACAGAGAAAATAAGAATCTCTCTTGGGAGTTCGCGCGACCGAGTTTCTCTCGTACTTCTCAGACGCCCGGAAATACGATACAAGAGCGAAATTTCGGGATAAAATAAACGTATTCTGTCTCGTCGACTTGATTTTACATTTTTTTTTGTTAACAAATTTTCATCCCTTGGAAATGTCTAATTGTCGTAATCTAAATGGGATTTCTATTTTCCTCCGTTGGAGCTTGCAAAATTTCCGCGAAGTTTGCAATAATCTTTTTGTTCTTTTTCTGATTTCTCATTATTTATATAGTAGTATGTTGCCCTGCTGACACATGACGTTTTTTTGCAGGACCTTCGTTTTGGGGCCTGATAAATCCGCAGTGGTCCCTCTGCAGCAAGGGAAGGCGGCAGAGTCCCATCAACATCGAACCGGACAAGTTGCTTTTCGATCGTCACTTGAGACCGGTGCACGTCGACAAACACAGGGTAATCTATTTAGTCTTTTAATCCGCGAAATTGCGAAGTGATTCGCGAACGGAACTTTTGCTGGCTCTTAGGACACGCAAGTGTCCAATAAAGTATCTCGTGGGGAAGTTGCAATTTAAAGTCTTATTTTTTTTTTAGAAATTCGGTACATTTCACCAATGCCAATACTGCGCCGATACTTAATTAACATACGAAATTAATTAGCAGTAACGTGCAAAATTAATTAGTACATGACTCACCGTAAAACCTATTCTAATTTCACATATGCGCGTCTGCCGCGTTAATTTCGATTGTAGATGCTTCGGTAAATTTACATTAGATATTTCCACATCATTTACCGTAGTTCGCCAATTTCCGGCAAATTAAGATTTAACGCGACAACATCGGGTGCCCTGTATATCATTGTGCGTTCGAGTATGATCCCGGCGAGAAGGGTGCTTAGAAGTAAATCCCGAAGTTCCCGGTCTCGTCCCATGTGCACGTCCACTTCAAATGAAGACGAAAGAGTCGTCTGATGGACGCTCGTTAGTCAAGCGGAGTACATACTGGGTATCCCTCGGCGGGATGATTAAATTGCTCGGATTTTTGCGTTTGGCGGACGGATAATCAGAGATACCTCTCATTGATATTAATGATTTCCAAACGCGCCCACTCATTATGACTCATGATGCATTGTTTACTCCGGCTACGTTTAAATATGTTGACTATCGCGTGTAATTACGCGTCACGCACTATTATGCGTATTGCAATCGAGCTGCTCTCGTCGCAAGATCGGCATAAAGAGCCGCGTGTTATAATTAAAACAAGTCAGAATAAAATTATAACTGTATGATAATTATTTTAATTATTTGAAGCCCGGCGCACATTATCTCAAATAAAATGAAATATAAATGGTATCGCGGCTAGAAAAATAAATGCAGTACACGTTAATGAAATTTCATAATTACACAATGCAACTCGATTCACGTACTGAATAAATATATGATTCTGTTTAACGTTAAATATAACAGCAATTTTCATTTTACATAATTGCATAGCGTTCATTGTAATATTTACGCTAAAATTTCATATTTACCAAAATTCTTATTTTGTGAAATGCAGGCGTACAATTACATTATATGTGGTGTAGCTCCGCAGTGCATCATGTGAAACGGGTACAAATGCAATATGATATTTTTTAACTCTTAGTCACGGGTATCGACGGATTTAAAATCGAGCCATTGCGTAAACTCGGTAAAAATTTGCATCGAGTTATTAAGCCGATATTTCAGTCACTATTAACACTGGAACTAAATTAAAATTAGAACGTCGAGAATGATTCATTTGCTGCGAAACACACTTTCGGAAAGCAAGGATAAAATCAGGTTGGTTACCGTAAAAGTATTCCCAGAGCTGTCGCGTGATAGTAATGGATTTCGAATTCACCGGCGAGAGCTGCTCCACTTTCTCGCTGTCCATTTTTCACTGGCCGAGTTCGTTGATTCGATAATAAAGCCATTAATTACGAGGCCACCTATTTAACGCTGATTTCCGCCCCATCAGTGAGGATACTCCGAAGAGCCTTCGGGAACGTTAATTTTCCATTAAGAAAACATTTATTCATCATACCACTCGTCTACTCGATGCCGTTCGAATCGGCTCGATTCGTTGGTGGTGGTAACTTTTAATAATAATTTTCCTGCGGAATGCAAACATGCGGACATGAAAGTTTTAGAAAACGAGATGAACAAAGTGACGCGTTTAAGGAAAGCGCGCTTGTTACCGCGAGTTATTTTTATTAGGGGCAATATAGTTCTTACAACCACCATATTCGTTATTTTGAATTTTCGCCTATCTGCATGTACAAGTGACTCATGCATGTAGTATGAGCGCATTGAAGAATATATTGAGGGGTCGAAAGCCGTTTATAAATGCATGAACGAAAAGTCTCTGTGAACTTTCGATATAGAAGAAGTATGAACTTTCGATAGTAGAATGGAGGAACTTGTAACGCGCGCGTTGCTCGATTTACATTTCCATTTATATTCTCATTCATATCTTTTTGCTTTTGAGATACAACTCTATAATTCGAATTTTACAGAGAGAATAAAAAAAAAAGTTGTTGAACGTATACATGAATGGATTGTGGAGATTCGAGAAAAGAGAGGAAAAAACTGGAACGCGCAATAATATTTGCTTAAAACAGCACTTTATTATATTCGTGTAAAAATTACGCATGCTATTTTTTTTATGTTACTTCTTTCAAACGGCTCTACGGCTTTCTTTACAAAGTCATACGTATTCCGCGAGGGGGAAACCGCCGACCAAAATCCCGCACAGCAACGCCCACCAATGCCCAGTGGGCATTGCTCCATCTTATCATCTTATTGTATCTTATTTATCTTGTTTTATCTTACTTTATCTTATTTCATCTTATTTTACCTTATTTGCCCCAAAAATGCCTAGTAATGCCCAGTAATGCCCCCAGTGGTTTTTCCCCCTCGGTATTCCGTATGAAACAAAGTTCTTCGAGAAGCGGACATTTTAATAACAAAATTCATAATCTAGTATTTTCTTTCGCTGTCGTGAGTTTTCTCATTATGGCCTGCATCTCGATCAGTTTACGTGCTCCGTCATATTTTTTTTTGGTTCAATTCTGTCGATCTGTGTACTACGTAACGCTCCCACTGAGATATTTCTATCGCGGCACCGAGGCGTTATATGGTCACCTCTTTCCTCTCGTGTTCAATGCTCCCACCATTTTCCACGGGACATGCACCGCGCTGGCATGGGTCGCGGTCTCGGGGCGTTATTCCTCAGAAAAGCGAACATGAAAAATGCCCGAGTACCGTGACAATGCCTTCTCTCGGATATGGCATTGGATACGGGTTTCGCAGACGGATACGAGCCCTGCCGCCGTATTTCGTCCGTCTTCCCATGCGAGACGCTGACCGAAAACGCCCGCGCGACGATATTGCCCGCGAAGGGATACAATAAATACGGGGCGATCGTGACAATAACTCTTTTGTACCAGATGCAAGCGACCAGAACTGGCTCGCGACGAAGATATTATTGCGACGTCGGTATCTCTCAGTGTTGACTTCTTTTATCGCCTCCCGTTGCATCTCCGTGCGAGGCAAAAACGCGCCTGCATCTTCTTTATCGCTTCAATAAATGTCGCCTAAAGTGTAATGATAAATATAAAATGTTCCGTTGCGCGTAAAACGACGCTGCTTAATATAAAATTTGCGGAGGACGGGCTCGACGATAGATATATTTGCGTGAACTGACGAATTTCGTGAAACTCGGGAAAACTTTTCCACTTCCCATTTCCTTGGCTTCGCTTTCACATCATTCTACGCGTTCCGCCTATTCCTCGGCGACTTCACCAACGTTCTGGCTTACTCGCACGTACTGTGCGTTATTCAGTGCAACCAGCTATTTGTCCACCCACCCTATCCGCGGAAGTCGTAGGTATGATATCTATTTCGCTTCCTGTTCCTGTTTCCTCCCGTTCACGGAAGAGAAGAGAAAGGGAGAAAAGTGCGCATTCTTCGACTTCGCCGAGCGTAGACGGGGACCACAAAGTGTCTTCCGCGGAAATTCACGTGAAAAGGTTTAAACGCGCTCCCGAGGTATCGTTTGCCCCGTCGTCCTCGTTCTCGTCGTCGTCGTCTCGTCGCTTCTTTCTCACCCTGCGATCTCGTTTCCATTGCTCCTTTCGCTACCGCCCTCATCGTGGAGTCAATCTTTTCCACGTCGCCGTCAGTAGCCGCGTTCTCACGAGCTACATCGTCACCGGATGCATTCCACCGCGCTTTGAAACCAGCCACGAACGGGACTCCTCATTGTTTGCCTACCCTCCAGCAAGCGGCTTCCTCCCTTCGTGCGCGTGCGATGGGAAGCGCTAAAGAGAGTTCTCTCAAGTATCCTCCTGCCTCTTGCCGCGCTGTTAACTGCGTCGACGCTACGCCGACTCTCGCCTCTTTCATTGAAACAAGCGGCGTGAAACCGCCGCGAAATCACACGTGGCGGCAAACATGCGAGGCGCAAAGTTTTTCGAAAGTTTCATTACAAGCAGGAATCAAGGGATCGTAGAAAAAGAATTGAATTAACAGCGAAATAAAAAAGATGGAAATTAAAGTCGAAGAAATAGAGAAATGTACACATTTCTTTTTCTTTTGCTCCCAAAGAGAATATGCGAACCTTTCAGCTTCTCGCGAGAATGAGATGCAAGCTCGACCCTCGATTTGTCGAAAGCGCGCGGAGGGGCGAGACGAAACTGGCTCCGTGCGACGGAAACCGCACTGACGTCACACCTGGTCCCGCCTGGTCCTGCTATTTAAACGCGGTCTCGGGCCGTTTCATAGCCGACGCCAACCGACCAACCGACCGACCGACCGACCCACGTTGGTACGACGAAGTCGTACGAGACCGGGGGAGGGGACCTCGTGAATTTATACGTCGTTTAACCCGGTTAAAACTTTGGCACTTAAATTAAACAATAGAACGAACCGCGCACCCCGGCACCTCCCGGAGTCGAACGTACGTCTTCGGCTCAGTGGAGCCTGCTCCAGCCGTTTCATCTCTCCCTTCCTTTCCCTCTCTCTTTCTCCCGGAGCCCGTTCGTGCGGCCAGTCCGCCCACGAAAACGTCTATAGATCCGTTTCACGGTACGGTAGCAGATGTAGATACGGCAGATACCATAATTTTGCTATAGAAACTCACGTTTCCAGCGAAACCTAATTCTCCTCGGTCCATTTCTATCCGGCTCTCCTCGCCATTGTCTCGTCTGCTGCAATTCGGTAATTTCGTAAAAAGAGTCTTGCGATTTCATTACCGATGTTTTATTCTAAAGTCGTGGAATGTTAGATTTGTGTTTAACGCGACGTATTAAAATATACAGACGAATTCTATGCTTGTTTGAAGCATGCACGCATTTCATAATTATTAATTGATTTTACGACAGTAGAGATCAGCTGATCGACTCGTGACTCTCTAAAAATCAATCAGTGGCTATTCACTGTTTTCAGTGACAATTCACTGATTGATGTTCCGAGAGGATGTTGTTCAAATTGAAGCTACGTACTTGTAATTATAATGAAGAAGCTCTAATGAACGTTTTAAAAGTAATGTACAAAGTAGCGGAATCTCGAAATTTTGTAAAGTAAGATTGAGCCATTCTGTGTATCGACGCTACTTACCCGGGCCGTTGTAATTTTATTGCAACAAGTGATCGAGTAGATTTCGGTCGGAACGGCATCGGGCCTTTACGAGCTACTTCTATCTCTGGCGCACACTAAAGCCACCGCTAACGGCCCGTCGATACCACAGTACGTTTCTTCGCACGAACAATTCCCTCGCGAAACCGGCGAATTGTATGTGTATACCCCGGGCTCGCCATAATCGAAGCTGTAACGAGCGCGTTCTCTTACGTCGCGCCGAAATTGCCAATTCCCGGACGTGCCTCTGCGGCCGGCGCGCCATAATTGAAGCGGCACGTTTCGATAAACTCGATCGTAGAACGGTGTAAGAAACTGTCGCGGCGCATGAGACGACGTTAACCGTCCTATAAACAGAGCGGACCGTTGGTTAACCGTGCGGGAGAGGGGCACGCGAGCGAGAGAGCTTTTCGCATTCCGGGTACAGGGGCAAACGTACGTGAGCCGCGTGCGGGGAGCGATCCCGGTGCTCGCTCGATTCGTGTTAATTACCGGACAACGTTGGACTTCGTAACTGGCTTTCGGAGGTCTTTCGTGGCGTTTCCGCTAATCCTCCGACCGCCTTGATTCCCGTTTCACGCGAGAGCTTGATTCTGCTGGTTGTACGAATCCTGCTAGTTCGTCTGCGATCGGGGGGGCCCTATCGTTTCTTTTTTCACTGCTAGTCTGACCAGGTCTGGTCGTTACCACCGTGACCTCCGATCTCGAGTGGAGACGATATTGGGAGAGTCAGATATAATGTCAGCTCGCGTATTATGCGACTAAATCCATTTTTCATAGTCTCCGAATTCCCCCGGAGCGTAATCGCGGAATTGCAGTATGGAAAACGGATTTAGCGAGTTTCGGCAATCTCGTAAACACTCCACGAGAACCAGACTTTACATCGGGAGTCTGGCGCGCTCTTAACTAAGCACTCCCCGACCCAACCCCTGGCTGTGAAACTCGATTATTCTCACGACTTCTCCCGACCGGCATTCCCATTACCCGAAAAAGGAAGTCGTCGGTGGGACCGGTATTAATCGTGAAACATCGCCGCGCCGCGAAGTCGATGAACTTTAAGAAGATTTGGCGCCACGCGCTTCTTATATCTCGACGTCTCTCCTCCTTTCCGCCGCCGTTTCCCAACACCGCTCGTGAATTCTGCAGCCTCTGTGGGAACAAAATGGGAGTGGGTTCTACGGCAGCCGGCCAGAATGCGCAATGGCGATTGTCCGGACCGAGGCGGGCCGACTTTGTGGAACGACCTGCAAGAGGGAAAGCTCGCAAGATTGGGGCGTAAGGATGGAAGATGATCCACCCCCGGCCCCGAACTTTGAGTTTTGTCGAAAGAAGAGCGGCTTTTGTGCGCCCATTCGAGATCGCGCGGAACTCCCGTGTTCCGCTGTGAGTCTTCCTTCCGGTCTCTCGCCGAGTCGCCTCCATTGATCCAAGTTCGGAGACGCTGGTACCAGAGAAAAAGGAACTCGAGCGGACGAATTATTCCCGGCGACCGGAGGGGTGGAAATCTATCGCGAAATAATGAGTTATGCGCCATTGACTTTCCTCTACGCGTCGGGGGAAAGTCGCCGCGCCGCCTGTTCGCGTTCATTTCTCTCTGTCATCGTGAGGTGAGCTGCCGCTCTCCCATATCTTAATGAATTCGGGAGGAAACAGCGACGAGGGGTCTTCGAAGTGAGCGATCGATGCGGGATCGCTTAAATTTAGAGAAGATTATGCGCCGATTGGAATTTTCGCATCGCGACAAATTACCCTCATTTTTCGCATATAAACGACTTGTTATTTTATCGAATTTTTAAAAAAATGTTTTTACACGTGACCAACTATTGACTTCAGCTCTTGCAAAACTCATCTCTTATTGAGCTCATGAGAAATTGCGTCTCAAAAAGATTCTATATTAATACAGTAAGTTGGGCGAGAGAGAAGCGTTGCTCGCAGAAGACGGGGAGGTACGGAGCACGGAAAGGAGGTCAGAGGGGCCAAAAATCTATTGCAAAATAATAAGTTATCTCCCGACGACTTTTGCCGACGTGTCTTCCGCGGCTGGCTTCTCCCCGAGGTTACCTCATTATTTCTAACTGATGACGCCATAATTCAGGTTCTCGGCGACGTACAAGAAAATGGACTTCTCCGGCCTCGTCTTGCACTTTGCCGAGCTCCTGTGCGACATGGCACCGTGTCTGGTTTTGCTATTCCATCCAATTAAATGCCTAATCAATTATCCCGCGGACGACGAGTTGCCGCCCTTTCTTGTAGACATCTTTGCAACCACGCTCTTATGCAGCTCATTACGATAAGGCATGCGAATCTCTTATTGTTTGCGAACCTCGTTCTAAAGTGTATCGAATTAGTTTGAAATACCCCGCATTACTACCGACAAAGGTACGGTTTACGAATAAAAAGATGAATTCGTATCGGATACGAAGTAATACCGATACGTGATCACAATTTATACATTCGACGGCTCTTATCGTTTTTTAAATATCAAACATTAAATTCAAATATTAAACTGTATTACTTCCTGATTTAACTCTTCCGATCATATCTATTACAGCGTAAATATTTTTATCATTAGCATTGTTACTCGAGAGGAATACATTTTGCCGCACGGTGAATTTTCTTTCTATTTTCAGTATTAATCAATTAATACAATTAGATCGCTGTCCGAATGAATCTACTTAATTGCATTCTGTTCACCAGGTTTATTATTAGATAGTACTAACTTCAATCAATTTTGCTTTCAGATTTCCGGACACTTACATAATACCGGGCAATTCCTGGTATTTAGAGCAGACAGGGAGGCGAAGATACGGGTCAATATAACGGGTGGTCCACTCGCCTATCACTACCAGTTTGAGGAAATATATATTCACTATGGAATGGACGACGGTCATGGTTCCGAGCATCGTATTAATAATTATGCTTTTCCCGCAGAAGTGAGTAGCACGTGCAATATAAAAAATATTCTTAAAAAGATTCCGACTATCGTACTTGAAATAATAGCACTCAGTTATATCGCGCGCCCAATAAACTCGTAAAGTCTACATTTTAATGAAAGTGCGAAGTAGGCGCAAAATTAAGTATATTAATTAATTTTAATAGGAGAAGGAACGTGCGCTTCAATTTGTAAACAGCGTTTCTTCAATTTTTTAATTCGACGTAAAACAGAAAATTGAATGACTTACTATAGCAATCTCAGAGATGTCCATTACATTTATCGTAAAGCCGAATGCATTGGTCATTCCTTTCGTTAATCCTATGGGGAAGGGATTAAAGAGGCTAATAAGGGAAAGAGAAACCATTTCCGGATTGCCAGCTAATTGAATCGCAGATTTGTGATACCTATTTAAAAGTGCTTGCATTTTTTAACGGATAGATGCCATTTGCAAGGAGGGAATCTATTTCGGAGATCAGTTCGAATGTTAATTATAAATCGATGCACTTTTCCACGTCCATATCGCTCGTAACGAATTCTCTTTTCCTTTGGAGAAGTCTACAGTATAGAGCTGCGCTGCAATAGTGATTGATTCTGGAATTAAAATACGAAAGCGTTTCAAGTAATCGTTACATCGAAACAACTGAGTGCTAATTTGTGCCTCAAAACGTTTCACAATTGATTCTCAAATCGGTATCGTTACATTTGCGATAATGAAAAATTCAATATCGTAATTAACATTTATCTGGTTCTGGTGAATCAACTATTGAAACGGCTGATTCCGAAGTTAATGTACATTGTACATTTCAATTCGATGCATTTTTCACGTTGCCGTGAATAAAAAATTTTCTCGCTTAAAATTCAATACGTTAATTTGCACAAGAGACGTAAGTACATTTTGCGACAGGGCTGGTAGAGGGTTGAAAAAATGGTTAAAATTTGAAAGACATTAAATATTTGTAAGTTGGCGCAACTGTCCGCGTAATTAATTAATTATAGTTCTACGCGGTTCTACAAGTAAAACGATACTTACTACTGCTATCCCAGGGTTTTCGGTTACGGCAACCACAAACGCGCGGTACAGACAATCATGAAATTCTAATCACGCCATTATCCTAGCAATCGCTTTACAAAGCGACAAATAATTAGAATTATCATGTAATTTGCAGTTTGCCAATTAATTATAACCGCAATGCAGTCGGCGACCGCGTCTGTGACACGGCGCTCACGGACCTCTCGTAAAACTCTACATATTGGCGTACGTGATTTTATTCGCGAATGAACTATACATAGAATCATTGCTGTAAAATGAGAGCGGAGGATGACCCGGGAATGACGATATAATTAATTGAAATTAATTACGTGCCGGCATCGTAACGAGACAAATTAAACATTCGATAAACGGGACATGACGGCGGCCCAATTAACTGTGACCCGTTTATTTCTCTCAGAAGCAATCCATGCATCCTCTCCCCTGCCCCCTCTGTGCAATCCAATTTTCTTAAATCCACAAAATGATGTCGCGATCAGCCGTCGCTGATAAACTACTCAATTGTAAAGAGCGATCGATGAATGGCTTTGCTGTTATTTTTGCCTTTGGCCGCGACGATATATTATATTTTAATATTCTGTCGATTTCTCCAGACAATTGTCACAAAGGTGATTGTAGAAGATTTATTTGAAAACTTATAAAGTCCGCTTTGTGAAAAAATTTATATACGAAGAAAATAGGTGAAAAAAATAAGAGCGACGCGATATTCTTTGAAAGATAAATTGCAATGGAAAAATTCGCAGGGGGATGCAGCCGAACGGATTCCATACGAGCGGTATTACCAAGTCTGCTAAAAAATTAAACTTCCGAAAGCGCGCGAGCGCGGTTGAATCGGCGGAAATGCAATATCGATTAGTACTTCTCGTAAATACAGGTCGAAGGATACTTCTCCATCCTTTTTTCTTAATGACTAAAAAGGGCAGATTAATGAATCCGCGCAACCAGAGGTAATTATCGAGAATCGATAATCAAGAAGTCTAAATACATTTGTAGAATGTCGAATCGATGATACGACTAACACGGATTTCTCATTTATTAAAACTCGGTGTACGTAAAATTCAATATGCCAATAATAACCAACTTCCCGGTCGCAAATCCCCTCAGACGGTAATGAGTTACAAGCATTGATGATAATTTAATTCGAATATTGCAAATACTGTTAAATAAACGAGCTACTAAGTCGTAATAAGGCTCTTACAGCTTACTACATTTTTAAAAAGCAATTAAAACTTATTTATTCATCTACGTGTTAATTATTTTCTTAATTTTACATATAAATTAATTAGAGTATAATTTTTTTTCACACGTTAAGATGGCACCTCCTTAAACCGACAAGAAGTAGAAAAAATTAAAACTTAAGTATGCTGTAGTTGTCAATTTCATCTATCGCTACGTGAAATTTCAGGTCGACGATGAAATAAAATAAAGAAAAAAATGTTAAAGTTGCATTTTCTAACATTCCAGTAAACACCAAGTGACAATTACATAATATCAATATTATAATTTGCTACTTAACAAGACAAATGTAATATAACACCCATGTTATATTACATTTCAATTGTTAAGTTGGAAATTATAATATTGATATTATGTAACTATTACTTGGTGTTCACTGTAGGGGTTATGGGCCGATCGCTCGTAGAAGCACGAGATGAACATAATAAATGTCACAAGGATTCAAATGTGCTATTAAGTACATGGGGTCACTGACCTCTGCAAGCAAATACTTATTAGTAAAGACAAAAGATACAGTGTTTTGAGGATTTTGAGGAGAAATTTGACAGCTCTTTGAGACTTGACAGTATCACATTTTTAAAAATATGTTTTTAAATGTGCATATATAATCCAGCATACCAATGCATTTGACCAATAATGCATTCAGTGATATTTTTTAATGAGAAAAGTCATATGAATTTATAAAAATCAAAGGCGCCCCACCAAAGCATCTATACTAATCGCTCCTTCGTGCAGGAGCCACCTCAAAGAGATTAATTTTATCAAACAGTTTACAATTGTTATTTTCTGCCTTTTGTTTTCGAACAAAATCAACGTATAGTTAATCGAGCATACGGTCAGAAAGGTTGTCCGACTTTTTACAATAGGCTTTCGGAATACTCGCTTGTATCATTCCATGGATATGCGTACATATTATTCCTTTGCTCCGATAATGCGTCGCTGCACGTATCGGTGAGCAAAAGCTACCATCTCTCGCATGATAGACTGCATTTTCGAAATTTATCATAAAACGTCGGGCATCCTTTCTGACCACGACTGTACAACACAGTCGCTAATAAATCTAGAATTAATTGCATTTACTGCTTTAACGATTGAGTCGGTTTAAAAGCGGAAGTACAATATTGCCTAATGTTTTATATAGAGTTCAATTTGCAGAAAAAAAAATCCTAAAAATAGTTCCCTTCTATACATACGCAAAAGCACGATAAATAAAATAAAATACAAACAAAAGTAATAATGGAATAGCTTTATATAAATATGACGTTGCGACATAAACCGTTATTCGATATTTTCAAAAGAAAATGTTTTTCTAACATTGTTTATTGTTAGCAAAATAACATTACGGAGGAATAATTTTTCTAACTTTCCGAGCTATTTTGTAACATCGATAAAGCTATCTTTATTTAGAGATAAAACCTATTTCTCCGATTCGTTTCAAAAGCATGATATATAAGATGTTCGAGGAAAATTCAGGGAATATCGATCTCGTATATTCTTCCGGATGTGTGCGTGTGATATCAGGCGCGATACGCGAATGGAGGAATGTTGAATACCATCCTGCTCAAGACACGAGGAATTTAGATATGCAGTTTCGAGTTTTAGGAGTATATTTTTATTTCGACGTGCACGGGCATCCGAATACATAGTTTCCGTCTTGATGCGCGGAGCATAGGTTTTTCAACAAATCGCGCGTCGATGAGAAAGTTCGCGTTGAAAAAAGGGATACGTACGTGTACATCGCAATTTTTTTGGCTCCTTTTTCTTGCCTATTAAAATTCGATACGCCGTGATTTAGTACGCTGGATTGAGAGAAGGGTTACGCGCGCATTGCTGTTTCGCAAGATACCAGGAAAAGCGTCAAATACGGCCGGCCATTATATCCTTGCGTCCACAGTGAGAAACGGGCTTTCAATGGCGTCGTGAATCAAAGCCAGTCATCTACCATCGCACGGTCTGCCACCCCCCTCATCTAGCTTACGTCGCTTCTCTACATAGAACACACAGACTACGCGCGAACATATGTGAATTAATTTGGTTGCAAGAAGGGCAAATCTGGCGCACTTTTCCGCTTGCCGAGTCAATCTTAACTTAAGAAGGGCGCTAAGTCAAAGGATAAAACATCGAGCTTAAAATCTGAGGGGTTTATTTTAATATTTAATATTTAATATTTATACAAAGGAACGAGGGGGCTTCTCTTGGCGAAGAGAAATCTTTTCTCATTGCACGTAAATTCCCTTAAAGCTATCTCAAGTGTCAAATACGAGATGTCTTTAATTAGTAAGACATTCATCGGACGCTCGAGGACTGTGCCGAATTTTAGGAGGCTATGAGATAGTCAAGGACGGTGCAAATGTTTGGTAGATGTAACACATGATAATCGCGCCGCATATAGTCAATAAAGAGAGCATAACATGTTTATTGATCATTAATTCAGTACTCTCGGCGGGGAGAGCAAACACAATTACATTCGGCACCGGTACACACGGTGCATTATGCTAGGTGTACCATATAATGCCGTGCATTCAATGGACGCTTGTGTGTTTGATGACAAAAGTTATTCGCTCAATTTAGAAAGAGATCGCTTTCATTGAAAGCACACCATACGCGCATGAATCGCAGCTGCAAAATTAAATGTCAAAACGCGGCCCTTGATCGCTCGTGCGATTATAAAATCGAAATTTTTGACACAATTCATAACGCGCCGACGTAAAAAGGAATTCCCAACGAAATGAGCATATCCATACAAATATCTTTTTTATTACAAGTTATATTTTTTTAGCTTGTCCATTGCAAAGAAATAAACATTTTTTTTACTGATGGTCCATCAGGCAGGGCTGACAGGTCTGCGCGCGGCTACGCGCACCGCACAAGCACGTTACACGATTTGCATTCAAATGTAACAGTGGCGTCGTTAGCGGCAACGGCGCGTTAAAAAGCCCGGCGATTAATCAGCGACGGTGAAGGGCTCCCGCATAGTTCCGTGGCGTCAAAGGGACGCGAATAATTCAAGCTGCAGCGACGGCATCTTGGTCGCGTAAACACTTGACAGCAGGGGGGTTCGCTGGATCACGGCTAGGCGTCGGCGGCGTGCATAATGAAATCTGCATTAATACGTGTGCTCAGAAAGCCCGGGGGAAGAGGGTGAGACCGGGCGATCATACACGAGCGGGGGCGGGCTGGCGGTTTGGTACGGCGGTTAGCGGCCGGAGGGCCGGGCGTTGGTTTGGGGATGAAGGCACGGTCTGAAAGCCCTAGCCTGGGAGGACAAGGGGATTCCAAGAGCCACGACACTCGAGCGAGTCTGACCCATTACCAGCGTGTTTGAGGGACGAGCCGCTTTGATGCCGAAAGCCTACTCGAGAAGCAGCTGATGGAGTGCCTCGAGTGCGCGCTCCTCGAATGGGGTCCGTCTCCCGGTCCCTCCCTCGCGTCGCGAAACGGATGTCCACGGGAGTACCGCTATCCACCCGGCGGACAGGCCCCTGTCGAGACCGTTCGCGAATTTATGGTCGCCGTGCCCGGCCAAATTGGGCGAACCGTACGCGTTGTGTGTGCTATTGTCCGCCATCGATCACGTAAGAAACGTCGGCGCGATTTTACTCAATATATCTTTGAGATCGAGTCAAGATTTGCTCGAAGGATGTGATGTGTAATACAGATTGATCCATAGATCTGTGAACGTGAAAGATAATCTACAGCAATATCGAACACATGGAAATGTTTTTGATATTATCAATTCGAAGCTGTAAGCGATTTCGTAACAGGACAAATTTTACACATTGCTTTTTATACGACTTACAATTTCAGCTCCGCTTAATGAAGAAAATGATTAAAACTTTACTACACGATAATTTGCTAATTAAAAGTTTCCAATTTTGATTAAATTACACGTCTATTTATACATAAACGGTAAAATATCATCTTATCATTATTGCTGACAAATGTTTCGGTTTTTAAAAAACTGTCAAGAGATCTCGTGTTGGATATTAATTTTTCAAAGTCTAACTGTTAAACGAGCGCGATGAAGTTAAAATGTTAATCGTGATTTTTGTGATATGACGTGTGCTCTCTCTCTCTCTCTCTCTCCCCTCCCCCTTTTCCTATTGTACTTTCCTTTTTTTCAGATCACGCTTCACAATTTTCCGCGGTTTCAATTTAAGCATAAATTTAATCGACCGATTAATTTCGGTATCAAAATCGAAACAGAACGGTGGCAGTGCAAATGCGACGTAGGATACCGAGGGTCCTTTTGATAGGAACGGCGCTCTGACAGCCGGTATACCCACTAATGGTCAAACAACGTGGCACGGGATTCGAGTGCTATGATTATGCCACCAGAGCGTACACAAATTGACAGGCATAATTGGTTTAATTTCTGCATGGCGTCCAGCCCGTGGAACGCGGCCGTTCGGAATTGTCTGGAAGGACACTAATACCTTAAAGCCACCCGTCGCTATCAGTGCACGTGATCGCACAAATAGACCCCGCAAAGATGACAACATTTTATTGTATATTATTCCACGCTTAATATTAATAATTAATTAATAATCTTCATAATAACGATCGTCGATCACAATAATTGCATGTGCAATTAAACAAGTCCTCTGGGGAGGGGGCTTTTTGTATGAAAGGGCACGAATATGAGAAATTAAAACGATTAATAAATATATATATATATATACAGAAAGAGAGAGAGAGTAGGAAATAGTAACAAAATTTCCATATTATAATTATTTATCACGTTTATACGTATTGTTGTAGCATTATATTTATATGTTTCACGGTAACAATAGATTTCAGGAACTGTCCTTCAATCCGTTAATTTTTCAGCTTCGTCATTAAGGTTGCAGCGAAACTCTTTTTGGGGGAATGTGGCTGCGGGTCACGAGCGCGTACTAAACGTATGGTGGCATAAAGGGAAATCCGAAATGGTAGCGCGTATATTCGTTTAATTATTCTGTGCAGAGCTTTAACCAGTCGAGAGGCCCTAGCGCGCGTTTCCGTAATTGTAGTGGTCGTTTATAGTTGAACGACCCTCGTCGCGTCGCGATTGTGTGTTGTCACGAGCGCCTCCCTTACTTCCGGTTTGCGTTAAAAGGTCACCGGCGCTGGGACCGAGGAGGGAGCGGTGCTCTCGGATTTTTTTTCCCCTTTTTCACACGTAAAGCTCTCCATCGCTCCTGCCGTCGTGACTCTCGGCGGGATGCCGCATCTCGGCGTCCACTTGAACGTCATTAAAATTTTACAACGGCCAATGTTACACGTACGTACATCAAGAGCGGACCACTTCTAATTCCGGCGAATAAATTAATAATCGCGATATCGATCCGACTTAATTGGATCGCGGAATGATGTAACGTGTTATAAACGCTTGCTTCGCGTGGCTTCGGAAACTTATTAATTAATTTTCTGTTTATACTGCATTATATTATACGCGCGTACGATGCGGTAATACTTTTTATTTTACCGGGATTACGCGGGCCCGCATGCGCAAACACGCGTATATTGTGTTTGCCTTTATTTTATTTAAATCTCCGCCGTCCGAAATGCGATAATTGATTTAATTGAAACGAAAACCGCCGATAAGCGGCGGTGACTGCCAGCCATTGTCGTAAGTGCTATTCATACGAATATATTTGAAATGATAGGAAATTGGAATATTATAGGAAACGTATTTTTCCCTCGCGTT
>NW_011967140.1:465403-520845 GCF_000949405.1 Vollenhovia emeryi
GCATTCAATTAACCGCCGACGCGATATAACAGGGGACAGGGGTATCCGTAGAATGACGTAACGCTCGGACGGTAATGGAGCACTTGGCGGTTTTTCAAGCAAAATGACGCAAGATGCATCTACATATGAATAGTAGGAATTCTCCGCCGGCTGTGTGTATACGTATACGCGTATACACACGCATCTACATATTAATGCACGCGTATCCCGTGTATTGTCACGTCGCTGTGCCCGTATAGGCATTCGTGTCTGTGCAGCCGGCACTCGTGGGTTAATATAGAGCCGCCGGGTGGAAGGGTCGGTGGTAAAGGGGTGGCAGCGCGGCATTACAGCTGTATATCTATCATAGCAGAATAGCGCATTGTGCCAGAAATCGTGATGGCATGCCCATAGGCCGCAAGAACGCCATAAGCGCACCCCCTAATGCGTGAATTATCCTTGATGCACACGTCCTCGCGAATCTGAGAAAAAAGACTCGCGTAATGACGCTACACGAGATGGCAACCGTAATTCTCAGTCGAGCAGTAAAAACGATCCGACGTATCTTTATTTAGGGAGATATTTCTTACCCGAGAGCAGGAATCTTGCTTTACAAATACACTGAGAACAATTTTCATCGGACGAAACCAATGAAGTGGTGTTTCCGATGGTTAATTTTTCCGATTAAATTATGGATACATCCGACGAAATTTATCCGACGAAAATGCAGTTACCGATGAAATTATAAGATAAAATAAGGTAACAAGATAAGATAATGCCCACCGGGCATTGGTAGGCGTTGGTGTACATGATTTTGATCAGCGGTTTACCCCTCGATGTTTCCTCAGAGAACTGACCCCCTTGATCTAAACTTAACATTCGCCTATCGAACTGTGGCTATTATTTGGGGAAACGTGTAAGTACGTGGAAAATGTCAAACTTCAGAGAGACACTCAAACGTTTCGGTAATCGTTATCTTGCTTTGATGTGATTTCGCTGCTCTTCCGTTTGGCAATATTGGATTTTTCAATTATGACGGTGACACGACGCGCTGTCCTTATTAAGTCTATCGGAACACAGATTTTAATCTACCCGTTTTATTGGCTACGGTTTATTTGCTTACGGCTAATCGTTTATTACGTTCTGTTGCACGTATACTGTAGGATTAAATTGTACATAATTTAAAGCTTAAACCTTCTATAATTATAATTACAATTTGGAGAATCGGAGCGAAAAATTGAGAGTCGGCAAGTCCACTTTATTCAACCTTTGATTTGTTGAACGCGGATTATATGGACAACGCATTATAATTCCCTACGTGCAGCAGCATCCTGTTTTGAATTGGATTAAAATTTTTCACCCGCAAAGAATTTGCAGATTCCGATTTTTTTTATATTTTATGTGATTATCTAGTTTTCGTGCCCCTGGGCTAATTTAAGATCGGGGAGAAAAAAATTCTAAATTCGATAGAGGTGATTTATAACTATTCAGCGAGCATACTTCATATATATATGACCCTGTCTATCTCGAGGTGCCGATTTTTCAGTTTAGTACGTTCACCCCCTCGCGATTGCACTTGCTGATTTCACACTTGACGCATCCACCGAATAAACCGCGCATATCGAATATTCATATCAGCCGTGACTCGCAGGGCGTTATCACATCTGCTCCCAAAGTGAGGGCACATCGCTGAAAGAACGTGTATAACGATATGAATACGAGAGCGCATATCAATTAAAAAATGAATAGATTTTATCCGTACACAGAGAAAAAGGTTTCTTTGGATTTAGTATTCCTATTTATTTGATTGAAATTTGTTCCACTGAAACAACATACGCTTGTACGAAACATTATTTGTTTGAATAAAAACTTTGTCGTTTGATTAAAATAATCTCTATTGTTTGATGGAAAGGGCAATATTATTTGAAGTAATATCTTTCAATTAAATAATTATATTATTTGGCCAGGCGCTTATAAAATTAGGTGCTGCCACTAGATGGCCGCCGAACTCGTAAGTAAAATCACGGTAGCCAGACATATAAGCGACCGCATCAGCAGACGCAGTTTAATCATCTAATGGTCTATTCTTTATAGCTGAACATAGTGTACTAATTCAGTGTTTATCTTTCTTCTTCTAACGAAGGGAAAATTCTAATGTAGAGGGAAAAAGATATATGTATGTACATTTTTCTTGCATATTTTCTATCAGACAATAATGTTGTTTGATTGAAACAATATCGTTTAGATTAAAGAGAATATACCTTTTGTTTCAAACAAATATTTTATTTCAGACAAAGATATATACCTATTACTTGAAATTCAAACAAATGATTTGTTTGGTCCATTCCAAATATCAAATTTGTTGGATACAATAAAATTTATTAAACCCAAAGAAATCGTTTTCCCTGTGTACGCTTACAATTTGACTTCCGAATTTATTAGAAATTTCTTTTTTACATTTTTTTTGGCATACGAACGTGCTGCTGGAGAAGTGGCAATGTTAAAGTAGAAGTGCATGTGTTCGATGTAATACAGAAACTGCTGCTTGCGGGAGCGAAGGCGACGGGGACTGTAATCAGATCCGGACAAAGTTTGCATACGAGACAATTTCGTATGTCTAGTCGGGTGGGTTGCATTGCAACTGCAAGATAGCCTCGTAGGTCCAGGCCAATAGGTTAACTAGTGTCGTCGGATCAGTTGCTATTACTGCCTACCGCCATGCCGGTGTGTATACCGTCGTATCGAATTATCGTAACGTAACATAAATCTGATATAACAATGCGCAATATTGCTTGCGAAATGCAGAGCTTATCTTAAAAACTAAGAGTTGCCCAATTACTCGCGACCTTCTTCACTTGAAATCATTTGAATAATGTACGTCGAAAATTGTAACGATACTTTACACACGATACGATAGCGAAAATGTTAATCCCACGACAAATTGCATTATTTTACGTTACAAAGTTACAGAACGTGCTTTCAAATGGATATCGCAGGCGTATTATAGGGCGACACTTTGCATTTAATGGAAGCTGGTACACGGTATCGTGATATTTTTTGTTAGTCCAGAATAGCCCCTCGACGACAATTAACTTCAGATGCGTGTAAAAATAATTTTCACCGAGACCGTCGGGACCGTTTAAAGAGGAGATAATGCGTTTACTGAATGCGCGGCTGTGTTTGCGGGCTCGTCGCAGCCTTCGCAGAGGGTGGTGATTATGCTCTAGTGGCGGGCAAAGTGGCGGGTAAAGCACGAGGAGGTGGTCGTGAAGGAGGCATCGGGCCAGGATGAGAGGCAGAGTGCAGAAGATACGTTGAGATCGGATGGTACACGTGAAGCGAAGGTGCTCAGAGGAAGAGAGGGCCAGCTCGGCACTTCGCGGGTTACCCGCGGTGAATTCCGAATTTCCAGGGCGTAGCAAATTTCAGAAAGCTCGGCTATATACCGCCTTGGCTCGGTCGTCAAGTAGGATTTTGCTCGCCCGTGACAACGAATTTCGGGATCGCCGCGTAGCTAAGAGCCACAGAATTTTATCCCGGCTCGAGATAATGGAAGGACGAGAGGAAGTACACCGTATTTCTGAATAAAAGCTCGTGCCTGAAAAACACGAGAAAAATATCGGTAGAATAACATCTTTTGTCACGGGGATTATTCTACTTTTCTATTAACGAATACGTGTATCGCGCGAAAATTATGCACACGTATGCAATTGTACGCGCATCTGCGTAATAAATTTAAAATGTCACGTAATTCTTACGTAGCCTTTAACTCGAGACCGTGTAATTCGCACCGAGTTACGCTTGTGTTTGACATTTCGAGACAAAAGCGGAGTTTTGTATGCTACATAAATTATTTCATTCGTCAGATAATAAGAAAGGGGCTTAAGACGTGAAAGGTATGTCTAATGTAATGTTTCATAATACTCGGAGTAAAGTTGCTACAATCTGTATCAGCAATAATATAATGAGGCCACCGAAAGCTGATTTGTCGACGGAGTGCTTCTTAATATTTCAATTTCTGTCTTTAGCTTTATTTCTGTCCGTATTGACTATAGTCGTATAAGGTAATCTGGCAAAAAGCTATTAAGAAAAAATCCTATTTATTGAAATTACATGTAGCTGTATCAAAAGTACTCGATTATTGGGTTCAATGCAATCGGGTTAATTAAACATGTATTTCATGCAAGCCGGGCTAATTGCAAGTCTTTAAGTTTATTATCAAATGCTTTAAGGGTAGGGGATAAAAAAATGTTGGATTCTTTATCGTTTTGAGGTCTTCGTTTTACAAAATCTCTAAATAGCAAACAGATACGTACGATTAAAATGATTATATTTTAATTTAAATTTAATTAATTATATTTTAATTAATTTATTGGGTTACCTTCATTTTGCTCGGACCTAAGTAACGATTTGACGTTCTAATTTCCATCTCTTCTAAATTTCAATCTCGTTTCCGTTTGATTTGTATCATAAAGGTTCTGAACTAACTTTATTTTATTTTATTGTCTGAAATATGGAGGGAAAATTATACTCAAAGGCGTACATATTTGATTTTTCTTAAAATCAATCGTAGTTAGTCTTGAAATATATTCGTGCATTAAATTTCATGAAGTTTGAATGAATGCTCCCTGAACTCTGCGCAGACTGCTGTTTTCGTACCTAACTTCCACTTCTGTTTACCCGCGATAAATATTGAAACTTTCAGTTTGCATGTAAAAACCGTCAATCAAACGTCGAAATAAGTCGCTTTGCTGATTCACATAATTTCTTCTTTCTTAAGTTTCTTGTTAAGGAAGTTGCGTCGAAGGGAACTTGCCGAGTTTTGTTATTATATTTATTTTTATTTCTAAGTTTGAAATTAAGATAACAGATATTATGGCAAATCGAAATGAGAATTAATCGACACGTAAAAATTGAATATCTAACTAATAAAATGGCTAATGGATTTCAGTAATAAATATTAGTAATATTTTATCAATATTAGTGGCTATGTTTATACAGAAGGATTGATTTAAGTATTGGACACATGTTATAAATATTTGCATCCATAATTAAATTATATTCTCCATATTTTTAGTCATTTGTTTGATATTGCATAAAATGCACACGATTATAATACTTCGTAATATACTGTAGCCTTTCAATTTTCAAAGCGCATGAAAATGAACCCAATCTTCGTAATTTCATTCTCGCTGTATCGATATTACATATCGATAAACTATCATCTGTAGTCTCAATAATTGAAATAGAATTGCGTTTGAGTGGTACAAAATTTTTCGAGTGCATAAGGGGAAGAGAGAGAGAGAGAGAGAGAGAGAGGAGAGGGAGAGAGAGATTTCTTCTTCGATAAGCGAAGAAGGTACCAAGAGAAAAATATCCTGCTAAAAGGCAGAAACGATGAGAGGACGCTGTACTAAAGAAGAAAGGGGAGCGGATGGCACGGGAGAAAATTTCACGAAAATGAGAAGAAAGAGAGAATCTTTCTTATTCCTAGTAGTATGAGTCGTACTTTGATCAGACGCAGTGGATTTACACTCACTCCCAGCAATCCTCCTCTCGTCGCGTCGCACTATCTTTTTCTACCTCGCGTATCTCACGTCGCTCTCTTATCCCTATATTTCTCCTTCTTCATATCCTTGGCCCCATCTGTCGCGCTACAGCCAGCGTACTCCGATGTTCTTTGAAGAAGAACTCGTCGCGCGTCGCGGGCATTTCAGATACCCTTAGGCACAACCGGAAGTGCCGTGGCAATGCCATTACCTGCAGAAAGAAATAGATACACGGATACAGCGAAGAAGGACAGGATGATGGAAACAAAAGGGGAACTACGAGCGAGAGAGAGGGAGGGGGGGGGGAGGGAGAGAGGAAATACTGCAAAGAAAAGCGATCGCGACGAAATCCTTTTCTTCGTGAGAAAGACACGTACACGTCGTCGGTGTCTTTTCCGCGCCTTATCCAGCATACAAAACTTATAGCAGGTGACATTCGTGGGAAATGAGACACGAAACGAGATGTATGTCCCAAAAACAAGATACATTTTACGAGCGACTTGGTTTCCATTTCTCTATAAACTGAACGCTGCTTTCCCGTGTGCACGCGACGATAGATCCGTCTCGCGACATACCTGTATACACCGCACCGCGCAGGTTTCTTCCTAAAACAACGAGCCGCGTAGTTTGTCATTAAATCTTGCGGATATGGTAGACGCAGCGAGAGGAATATTCGCTTTATTGCAACAATAACATACATTTGATTTATTTTTATATGTGAGAATACGATGGCAAAGGCGAAATGTTAAAGGCGAGATATGATCAGGTATCGAAGAAAACTTTATTCTCGCAAGAGTTCAATATTTCTGCAAAAAGTGCACATAGTACGAGAGAATATTTCCGTTTACTAAAGACGAAGATCCTGACGTAAGAAGGCGCACAAAAATGTCAAAGGAAAAGTGCATCTACATATGGTATGCGCTTAAGAATCTTGGTGCCTCTGAAGATTTATGTACTCGCGTAAGAATGTGATTTAATAGGTATGTGTTCGATAAATATTCTTGGAATATTTATTCAGCGCATAAAAGATGGAGCCGAATATACCTCGAACGCGCGCAGATCATACTCTGGAATCTTATATCGATTTCTTCAATTTTTAACAATTTCCAATGTATATAAAGCTGAGAATTTATTAAGGCAATTTACTATATATAGGCAATTTAGAAAGGACGCGAATAATTTCATTAGATCGATCTTAGTATTTTTAAGAATACGAGCGCCTTTGGAAAACGGAGACTAACTCTGTCTAAAAGTCATTAACGCTTTTTATAAAACATTTATAATTGTTACGTTCATTTTGTATGAGTATATATATATACAAAAGTAACTTGATATTTATGTAGCCTTGAATATTTATTAATACATCGAGGGTTTAGCGTTTAATTAGCTGCAGTAAAGCAACGGTCGACCAGAGACGTGATTGCAGCGAGTCGATCTCGAGGGGAGATAGAAGCATGGGGCAACGAGGGGAACGACGTGGTACGAGGCGCGTCGTCGGGCACGAAATGTTCCGGAATCTAAACTCTAAACTCGAGAATTTGTTCGTGCGAGGACGGAATTTGTCGGCGTGATCGCGTTGCGAGAGATACGATTATGCCCGCGGCACGATTCCACCGGGAAATAATTTCTTTGTGGTTTTCTGTTACAGATACAAATCTATGGCTTTAACGCCGAACTGTATCACAACATGAGCGAGGCGCAGCATAAAAGTCAGGGGCTGGTGGCGATTTCGTTAATGGTTCAGGTGAGTGAATTTTCCATCCACCCGACGAAAGTTTCGTCCATTTTTCAAATTGTTTAAGTCCGTAAAAGTTCTCGCACGTGTAACTTCCGCGCTATAAATTTTTACAGTCATTTAATCTTATACATCATTAATTAAAACGTAATTAAATCGCGCGGATATTAGCTTTGTTCCATTCGCTAAAATTGAGATAGCTGTGAAAGAATAAAGGAAACGGGAATTACAATTTTATAACATTAAATTTAAGATTTCGAGCGAGATCGTTTTTTAGAAACTTCAAGAATTGGCGTTTAAAAATTACTAATGTTGATCATCAAGAAACTATATTTGTCTTGCGTTATGCAAATTTATAACAAAATCTGCTGAATATACATCGAATTCAGAGTTTAATTCGATGTAATCTAATTAAACTGTGCAAAGCCGAAAATGATCGACTAGAGACATACAACTTTACGTATGCACCAATCAATATCGCACGTAAACAATGTAAACTACTAAAAAATACATGTCCAAATTCACTTACATAATCTATCGATTTCTAGCTAAACCCTACGTTTAGTTAGGCGAACGAGTCGCGTAAATTGATAATTACGTTGGTTGTTAACACCTTCGCCGCTTCCCATCCCCCGACTCTTGTCAAGCCATCGTGTTATGGCGAAGCCGTTTCTAACAGGGCGCATATCGTGATGCTAACTTTCTCGACTTCGGACCGCACTTAGCTTCCCCTTACAAATGCATTCGGCGTATCAGAGATTACGGTAGTTAGCGCGTGACAGACGCTATGTAGCCTCGCTAATAACGCTTGCCTCGCGATGAATAAATGACGGAATTATTTTCGATTACGTTGATTCCCACCAACTCGCCAATTCTTCCGCGCGTATTTTCGTGGGAATTATTCATCTAGATAAATTGCCAGAAAAAAGTCAATTCGGCACACAGTCTGATAAGTTTCACAAAATTTCGAGAATAATATGTTGAAGGACGTAACAAATGTTTTCGACACGATTAAAACAACTTTAGAGAAATTCGTACAAGAGTGTGCACAACAGGTAGAGCAGTGGAGTTTCTCCAACGGGTATTAATTACATCACGGCGAGGGCGAACATTACCCGTTATTTTTTCAAGCAGCAAACCCCGGCGGCCCTTACATTTCCAACTAACAATATCATTATTATAGCATAATCATTTCGGTCGGGGGCCGCGCGCAAACACACGGTAAGTTTTCCAAGACGCGCGGCGTTTAGCACAGGGATAAATTCCAAAGTTTTTGAGAGGAACCTCCTGGCTGGCTAAAGCTGTGTCGCGGCCTCTCCTTTATCCCTCGTCCGTTTCTTTCTTTCACGTCCTTTCTTACCTCGTCCATTTCTTATCACTTTTCTCGTTATAAACGCCAAATCGTACGTCTGACCGAGACCATTCTTTATAAAATAGATAATCGAAATAGTTGCACGCGCTTGACGAGGACACGTAAATCGACAAGTCCACAAGTTGCGAATTTTATTTCACTTTGTTTGATAGCTTTTTACTCAATCGCTTTCTAAAATTACAAATTTTGGTATTGTGAATAATAAAACGAGATTTTTGTGATACAATAATTCTGCAATCTAAATACAACAATAACGAATTGTCTTAGGATTACGAGTCAATAATAACGAGATTATTAGAGTACAGCCGAAATAGCCGATATGTATAACGTAATGTTATAAATGTAATTTGAAAACTATATCACAGGTATATTTATATACATATAATATACATATAAATGTCTGTAATATAATTTTCAAATTACATTTACCGTATTACGTAACAATTTGTATCGCGTTTCATTACGCAGCATCATATATTGTACCTGATACAATAAATGAATTTGCTATTATGTTTTTTCGTTTGCACGACAACGATATCGAGTGTACGAAATGTATGTGTGGGTGAAGAATAAATCAGATAGTGTCGATCAAAGCGGATGCGATTTTAATATCACGCGGAGAATAAATTTTCTATTTGTATTTTCCTTTTCGAATAACGGAATTATTATAGTGAAGCAATTACTCCGCTAATGACAACCACTCTCTCGACAGTCTCCTTCAGATCGCCTGACAAACTGAGTTTGCAACCTCCAATGGAATTATCATGCCATATCTCTTCCTTCTTTCTTCTCTATTTTTCGCCGACAGGAATCGATCCCATTAGTTCGTTATTACATCATTTGTACAAATATCATAATTGATGCATATAAATTTGCTCTAATCTAATATTTAAATTTCTTGCTTGCTTGCATTGTCGCGAGATTGAACATGGAAGAAAAATCTTTCCACATATTAATTCGTACAAGCAAATTTGTGATCTCAAAAATGAACTGCGAGGAAAAAGACTTTGTAAACATAGAAATTTCAACAGGATCGAACTCTTTTTCAAATGTTTCGAAATGTTGTCCCGCCGAATAGAATTAGACACGAGACTACTTGTTTATTGAACATACGTATATATTTTTCATTTTTGTAGTAAAAACCGCGAGTGGGCTGATGAGTTTTCAGCTATGTTATTCGAACAGAAATAGAGAAACGCCAGCGAGCTCGTTGCCACATTTTCTGCCGGTGGAAAGCGGAATATTTTTCACGTATAATAATCTAAAATGAAAGAGATTATCGTCACGTGATGCATTTCTCCCCTCCCTCTCCCCAGTAAAGGGCGCGATATAAAACATGCAATAACTACTGCCGACCTGAACTGTATTTACCTCCGGAATAACTTAGAAACTTTCAGCGACGACCTTCTGTCTCCTGCGCCACTCGCTCGCACCCTCTTTCAGCGAGCGCCCTTTTCCCGTCCGTTTTCCGCCCTCTTTAGCAACTTAGCTTTCGAAACCGCTACGTTGTAGTGTAACGATGACGACGAAATAGGAGAGAAAAAGAGAGAGGAAGAAAGAAGGAAGGAGAGAAGCTGTATGCGTTGCAGCGACTGTGCGTCGTAACGACGCACTTTGACTCCGCTTGCAGCCGTCGACAAACGACAGCAACTTCTGAATATTTTTAAGAGGATGTTTACGGGCGCTTTAAGACGACGACGATGGCCATAAGACGATGAAAAGGGTTCGTCGACGCGATAATACCGAACATAATAGCGCTTTTTCCGCTGGAATTTACAGCCGCGCCTCTACGTGCGCTTTTGCATTAGCTCTCGTTGCTTGCCAGCCCGTCTGCTGATTAATATGACAGATAAGTATAAATATTCATGATCCAGCTCCCGCGGAGATAATGCAAAAGATTTTTCGGTTGCTATATATCCCCCGGTGAATTAGTATTCCACCGGAAGAAAAATACTAGAGGGGAAAATGAAAAAAGTTTGATCGATTGAAGTTGCTCGGCCAAAGTGATTCGGTTATAATCGCGCTATGGATTAATGTTGAATCAAACGCTGTAATGGGAAACGGCGCGACGCATCGGATGTGCGAAAACTAATGGGCGGGGGTGTTTAAATGTTATAAATTTAAAGTCCGCGTAAACAGAGAGCGTTTCGGGCGACCGCGAAATATATTTTCCCACGCGAAATGATAAATTCCAATGAGAGCGGACTAAATCCGGGCAAATGCAGCGGGGCCGCGCGTCCGAAAAGGTCAGCGTTTTGAATAATCCCAATGCGGCATCATCCTTCCTGGAAACCTTTAACAGGTGCTCGATCTCCCGACGAATAGATCGTAAAGGCGTGTCTGGAGGCAGCGGGGTTGACGACTGTAATTCAAACGGATTATACCCTGGGGTGTCTGAGGGATGAGATCCAAATGAGTCGGTGCCGCGTGATACCGTCGGTACTTCTGCGATCTCGGACCCAAACGAACTCCGTTTTAACGCGGAAACTTTCCAAGCGTCGATACGTAAAACACCGTGACACGCTAACATGCTGTTTCAACATCAGCGAGCGATTTATTTATAATAGGCGCATCTCAATGATAAACTCATGACACTATTTTTATAATTCGCGCAATTATGCGACGTAATTATGCGCTATCGTCTGGCCTTGCGACGCGTAAATGGCGCGTGCCGTCGCGACGATTGCTTTGTGGAATGCGAAAAGGTCAGAGAGAAACTGTAGCCGACTAAACGGCATCGAAAGTTTCTTGGAAGGAGACGGGGGAGTCGCGACCTACGACCTAAAACCCATGAGGTATAAGCGTCACGCTGGAAAGCTATTGAGGAGAGAAAAAAAAGTTTCGGAACCCCGCTCGGAGCGAGGTCGAAAAAGTTTATTCGCAACACGCGATTCCGGCGACTTTATTTTCACGAATTGCTTGTGATTCATCGAAAAGGTAAATTACGTACAAACACGGGTTTGTGATATTAATAGAACGAAATTTGCATGCAAAACAGTTAATTTCTTTTCGTTCTTTGAAAGTAAAAGGCTCAATTGTGACTAATTGTAATTATAATTAAGAGCGCGTTAAAGGTGTCTCGCATTCCCCCTTCGCTAGACAAATATCCTTTATCAATATAGCCGAATGATTAGCGCGGCCGGTTGTTTATCACTTTAACTACTGCGAGGAAATTGCTAACCCGTAATTACGCCACGCGTCAGTTTAGAGCGACTGCCAGTCAGTAGTCCCGATCTAATGACAAAAGACGGGAATTCCGCGCTATCAAACGGGAGGAGAAATTCGGTCGACGTGAAGGATCTCGCGCGAGAGTCGGAGAGGGAACGAATGAATCGGGCTTGCTAATTCCCCACGTCCGTCCGGCGAACTGCATAATATGGTGCGAAGTCGAGCACTGGCTGTTCCCTGTACCGGTTTAGCGCAATACTCTTTATCCGCGATTGTCGTAGCTCCAGAGCTGAGAGACCGGAAGGACGGACCCTCGCGATCGATATACGATCTCAGGACGGGGCGTCGTCGTTGGAGCTTGTTTATTGCCCGACTGCCGCGGAAATTACGAAGCTACAATTACAAATTAGTGTACAGTTGATTTGCCAAACAAGTAACAACATGCTGACGGCGTAAGCCGCAACTGCAGACCGGATTTAACTAGATAGACTTTGGTCGTGCCATGCTGGGATTTAGCGCAGCTGATTTCGCAGTATTTTACACTGGACATTGAAGGTCCATGAAAGCAGACAGTGAATTAATAAGTGAATTCAATATATTTTTAGAAAACCGCGGTTAATTTAAGCGACGTGATGGTCGAATCGCAGAAATAGACATTACGTTGACAATTTTTGACATAGAAAGAGAAACCTCTCACTGTCTTACTTTTAGCAAATATTTTCCAACGTTACACTATTGTTGAAAATTCCAATGTTTGTGAAACATTATTCGGGAGATTTGGCAAAGTGTCTCAGCGCGTGTTTTAAAGTTCCGTCGTATCGGCGACGAGAAAAGCGCCCCTTTTGATTAAATGAATATGAAGAAATCGTGATTACCGCGAATTTTCCCAGTTAAATTTATCCTAGAGCGACGAGATTAAGAACGTTTAAGGACGGCCGTCATTGAGATTAATTCTCTTAGCTCATAATTAAGATTAGGGTCCCTTTATTACAAGAAATTTAAACGGAGATTAAACCGTCGGCGTCCGCTTACCTGTCTCGCAACTGAATCTCGATTACGTCCTATGTAATTCTCAAGTATCTGGATTAAGAGGTAAAACAGTCACCACCTCTTTACATAGCTTAGCTCCTGATAAATTCAATAGCATCACATGCATTTACTCGATAATTAAATCACGCAACGTGTCATAAAAATGAAATCTTATGTGAAATATCTATCGAGGCATAAAGTTTTCAACGGCGACTTCTTAAAACGTTAAATCGCCGCGTCTATGGCATTGAAAAATTTTATTCGTTAATTCACTTATCGCGAAATACATTTTACGTAAACGAGAAAAGATCTCAACATTACGATTACAATTTCATACGACGCATTTTTTTATGCATTTTATATTTGCACGCCATTTTTTTCTCTGCTTCAATCGGTGTCCTCGAAAGTTAACGGAGACAGCGTTCTTCGATTATTTTTTCGCAGTATAAGCTCCCTCATAAAACGTTCTTTCATGAGGTAGCAACATTGGTTTTAAGTAACGATTATCCATAAATCTGGATACCGAAGAATACGTCCATTATAAAGAGAAATATCTCTGCCGCGCGCGCATTCCACTCCCGATCGTATCTCACTTCATTTTATCCATCTTCTTATCTCCCTTGTTTACCTCTATTTACGGAACAGAGAGACGAGGCGGAGGCGGCGATAATAATTTCGTGCCACGGATAGGGAAACGGCGAAACTTTTGATCGACGGCGGACCCGCGCGGCCGCGCTGCGCAGATCAACTTTTATTATTTATCGTTACTTTAAAGTCCGCGGTCGGTTTAGTCAGGGGTTTTACGGTTACCTTTAATGGCGCCCAGTGTAGAACTTTCGAAACGACTCTTTGCCTTCACCTCTTTATGCGGTGCACTTAGCACCGGCCGAGCAACCCCTTTTCATGGGAAATCGATGGAAAACGTATCAGGGCGGAGAGAATGGCGAAGGACACATCTCGCCGGCGGTGTATGCGGCGGCGGTGATGGCGACGTTACGTGCGGTGCCACATAAGGTGTCACTGTCGTTTAGCCGGATACACAAAGAAAGCTGTTTTCTGTTTCAGCTCGGCGAGACGTTAAATTCCGAGCTGCAGATCATCACCAGCGTGTTCAACAAGGTCATACATCGGGGTGAGTAGAATACGTCGCTGAGGAGAAGCGTGATACGCTCCTCCTCCGCTCTTTTCCTAAATCAAGCTGGAAATTCTGCCGTCATCCTTGGCTCCCTATTGCGTGATCTCACGCTCGCGTGTATCTCGTTCAACGACGCGATAACTTTTTTCCCTTTTAACCCCGCAACCCCGACGCTCAGGCTGGATGCTGCGGCGGCTTCCCTCGCGCGCGCGACGTCCGCTTGGCTGCGCTCTCTTCCCACGCGGACGCGGTCTATCTTGAAATGATATTAAACAACATCGAATCCTAATTGTTGTTGTTTCGTTGTTAATTATATCAGTAAATGCACGTAATGTACGTTGCCGCATTTCCGGGTCGAGCAAATAGTCTCATAATTGGCAAACAGTACAAAAGTAAATCGCACGTGTCGTGTTCAAACACCGCTCCATTGTTCCCGCGAACAATCAGAAACTTGTGAAACGTTTTGTAATTGGCGCACGAAATGCGTAATTTTATTCTGGAGAATGACTGACTTCGAGAGTAAGAGTAAAATTTAACTCGTCCATATTTATGCAAGATATTGCATCGTTCTCGTTTCCACGGATGCCAATGAATGCAGCCGGGTTATTGATGTCGAGGCGAATCAAGCGATGTGTAATAATTATCCATTCGTGATCGCCCTCCCACTGGTGCTTTTTACGATGTACGTCGGGCGACGCGATGTAACGACAGACGACGTAACTACGCCGTATTGTGTCGCCGGAACGTAAATCCTGAACAAGCTGCGCAGCAGCTCGATACTAATTTCCTACCCCAACTAAATGCGTCATTGAAATCGTCTCGGCATACCCTCCGCATCTGAGAATTCTAATATATGGCGCTGCATATAAGAGATAAAACTTGGAGGAATAACGAGATCTAATTATCTCGCATTGATCGAGATGGAAATTGTCCAATATTCCCATGAAAGATTTCAAGAGGACAAAAACATTTCTCTCTGGACCATTTTATAGAAATGCATTTATGATGCTTGGCATTTATCACGAGATTTGCACACATACATTTCTTTACATTTTAAGCCCACGGCACACGATACTGTTTTTCCCTACTGGATTGCTTGCAAGAGCAATCAGGATTCAGCCTTAAGAGGATGCTAGATATTGCACAAATGTTTTCACGAATTCTAGGAGCAAAAGGTGCCAAAAGTGCAGAATCACTCTCCAGCATTCCCTTAAGTCACCTGATCTAAAACTCAACATTCTTATTGGTTCTTGTAAGCAATCCAGTAAGACAAAATAGTATCGTTGGCTTAAATATGCAGAGCCAGGTGCAGGAAGTTTCCTAACGCATTTAGTATCGGCGGTAACCGAAATTCTTGGTTCTCGCTCGAGAGTTCTGAAAGACGTGTCTGCAATTAGCGAGCTCCCGTTAAATGACGAGTCTGCGAAAAATGTGACACGGGCAACGACCAGGTGCGCGATTTCGCGATGAATACGCGCTTCGCGCATCGGGTACTCGCGGCGAGCTTCGAACGGGAAGTTGCCCGGATGCTGCGGTCCGCTGGGGTAACCGCGGATAATAAATAAAACGCCGTCGGGGGGAGAGAAGAGTGTCGGTTTTGCCCGGTGATACCCGGAAGTGCTTAGAGGGGCGACGGCGGCGGCGGCAACGACGGCTGTAGCGGATGGCACTCGAGTCGAGAGTGAAAAGTCGAGAGCGCGGCCTCTACGGGGAGGAAAAAGACGAAGGGGACGAAATGACTCTCTTAAGATAACGAGTCACTTCCTCGACCCGCCGAGTATTCGCGCCAGCGGACGCATCTATGTCGCCGTGCGACAGAGTGAGACGCAACCCCTTTCTCTCCGGCCTCAAGTTGAAATTTATAAGAACGATGAGTTGTCATATCCGGTTGGATAAGTAATGGATGTTAGCTTTCCGGAGTCGGTTCTCTAAACACAGTTAATAACTCTCTCCCCCTCTTATCCCTTAAAATATAGACGTTGTATCCGATAATTGTGTATAGAGGAAAGTCCTCTATTACGAAATAGGAGTTTAATATGAGATAGTAGGTTTTCAACACCCAGCTTCAATCACAAACTCTTTTTCGCAACGATTACGCAATCTACTCTGAGACGTAACTCTACTCTGGGAGAAATGTTGATCGTTTGTTTTTTGAAGTTAAGCAACTTAACATTTCGATTAGTGCTTCTTAAGTGAAAATGATCTTTGCGTTACTGAATATCGACCGAACTAATTACTTAAAAATCTTGGATATAGATAGAATAGCTAATTGCGATTTTTAGTTACGCGAGGTAAAATTCGTAAAAGATTAGAGAACGAACAATCCGAATAATTCGATTACTAATTGTGGGCCCCAAAATGGTGTCTATTTTTTTCCCCAGAGTACCAATGAATTTTCCACTGAGCAGATTTCGCTCCAACAGATTCGTGGTGGAACCAACAGATGATGCGATTTCGTATTAGGAGCCTATCTCATAATAGGGGACTTGACTCGGTTTGTAAATGAGCAGCGCGATAATTTTTTGAATAATGATATCGTGAAAGTCATTCCTCTCAACGCTCTCGCGTACATATATAAATAATCGTTGCAGGGATCGTTTGTATCGTAATACGAGGATTATAAATACGCGTTCCATTGAGAGTGACAAAAAGTAAAAGAAGCAGCGTGAGTATGAATAACGAGAAAGCGTTTTAGCGGAGAGCAAGAGTAATGAAGAAAATGCGAACCGACGGTGTAAATTACTTACCGTAATGCTCCCCCGTGCATCGAAGTAAGCGAAACAATGCTGCTAGACAACTAGTTAATAAATTTCCAGCTTTCTAATTACCATAGAGTAATTAGTATATTTCTTTTGAAAAAAAAAAAGAGAGACAATCGTTCGGCTCCGTTTCCTTTTTCGCGAGCAATTGCAATTCGCAATATTAAAAATAATGAATTGCTCGCGACGCGACGTCAAATATTTGCCTGGCATCTCCGGTCGGTTCTGTCGCAACCGTAAATCTTTTACCATAACGTTATTGTGTGTCTTTTATTATTGTACGCCTTCTCAAAGCTTCGGCCATTTTAGCGCTGTAATTCTACCAATTTTTTGTATCAATCTAATTAGATTAGAGAAATAAAATCGATCGCAGTCATCTCGTTTGAGGGCAACGCAATACTCGCGTAATAGCGCGCAAATTATGGTTTACTCAGCTATGCTAAACATTGAAGCGGAAGAAAATTGTAGCATTGTGTCAAAGCGGTGATAATGCGCGTTACACCGGAGCGTGAATTGAGTCGCTATGGGTGCCGGCGCGCGTTTATACCATCGCGATCCGTCCGCGATTTTTCACAACTTGTCTCGGCGAATTAACGCCCGTCAGAGCCTCGTTACGATATTAAAATTAAATGGATGGCGCGCATAATGGATTATAGCGCTCGCGCGCCGCCGCGTCGCTCTCGGCGATTCGCCGTTTTGATGCATCGCGCCCGCGACTTACGGACGCAAATTGCGCCCGACGTAAAATCGAAATACGACTCCCTCTCTTTCTCCCTTCCGCCTATCTCGGCTCCCGCAGATTCCATCGGCGCAACGAACTTCCTCCCGCGATTTGCATCCGCGCATCCGCCGAGAGAGCGCCGCGCCGCGCCGCGCCGGCAAGAAAGCGCCTCGCTCCTCGTTCAACTTGCGTGGCATAATTCTGCGAATGCCACGGCTGGTTGCATTGCTCGACGAGGAAGAAAATAAACTTTACAGCCAAGTATTCTCGAGGGGGTAGGGGGTGGAACGTACCGCCGCGCCGGCGGAGAGTAGGGCGGAAGGACCATCGATGCGCACTCGGTGTGCTTCCCGGTAGGATTTCAGATACCGCCCCCCCCCCTCCCCCTGAGTCACCTCCTTCAGCCTTCCCCGTGGATCCGGGGTATAAGGGCGCACGGTGTCTCCTCGGCTAAACGATTCGACCTGGAAGCGTGTCCTGGCGCTTTTTACACGGTTAACACGATCGACGCTGCGGCGGCGCGGCGGACAGGGGACCGGGGGGTGGGGGGGCACGGGGGAGGGGTCGATTTACAAGGTACGGCGATGTCACATACTCCGGCCGGCCTGGTGTGTGCATAAATCTGTATGCACGCCCGGCCACGGCTATGTGTGTATTTTAATCAATACCCTGTTGACACCGCGACCAGGGAACATAAATCATAAGACAATGGAAAATGGCGCGCGGGGAGGAGGAGCTGCAGCGGGATCTAAGTATTCCATTGTCGTGTACGTACCGAGACAGGCACGTTGCATATACAGGAGGCCCACAATAGTTCGCCTATGCCATCGTGAAATTTATTTAACTCAAGCTTTTCATCAGCTAAACATGTTTTTGCGCGGAACGCTCGCGTGCAGGCTGCTCGCCCGGTCGACGAGACTGCGTGGGGACGTGGCTGTAAAGCGGGGGACACTTTTTTTTTCATTTAACGCGACAATATCGAGACGTTGATCGCCGTCGGGGCTGTCGCGATTGTGGCGGGGAGAGGCGTTCTTAAGAATTTTATCGGGTTAAATGAAGCGGCGAAATGAAAGTTTCTTCGCGACAGACATAATGTGTATTAAGCAACGCGCGTATTAATATGCAAAACACTCTTAACAGCTCTGATATAAGTTAAGCGTTTAATAACGCTTCTACGACAACGCAGTCGCGAGAGGGTGTAAGGATCTTTTCATTTATCCATGCACAATGCGCACTGCGAAATTGATTTCACCGGCGCCATTAATAATAACGTCAGTAATGTCCCTGCCAAATCGATTTCGGGGAATAATGCGTTTTTAAACCTTGATCAATAATGCGTGTGACGTAATTAACGGCGATTACGAGCGGCGCAGATGGATTGGAAAAGCGTCGGCGCGTCGTTGTCGAATATTTTCGGAGCGTATCGCGTTATTCGCGCATGATTTTTGTAAACCCGAGAGTGAATTACATATCGTAATTACTAATTTTTATTACAACTGCGTTCTTTAAATCGCTGCATCAAATCCGCGCCGAACAAATTGCTCGACAGGGTGTGCTCATTACTTCGAATTTTATAAAGCAATAATTTCCACTCGATAAATGAGTTTCCGAGTGTTCACGCATATTCGTCACGCCTGTGATACATTTTAATACATCGTGCCTGGAATATTTGGCGAGAATAAATGTAAATTGATTTAAAATTGCGATGAAGCAAACAGGCAAAGATAATTTTAAACTAACAGAGTCTATTTCTCGCGTGCAAATGTGTAACATTTAAAAGCGCATCTCGCCCGCAAAAATAGCACCGGCAAAATGTCTCCGGTCTTTACGGAGCGTGCGCGCGGAATTCCTCCGCGAACACGTCTATTTACGCATTATCAATTAGGGGGCTAACGAACATGCGTAATTAGCATAAATGTACGCTCTCAATGTCCGTCTTACGGGAAAGCCCGCTTATGCTACTTTTATCTTCTTACTTGGTAATTATCGTCTTCGCGCACTAAATTGTATCTGTGAATTAAAACGCACTGATCCACGCGTTCGTATACACGCATAAATGTACGCTCTCAATGTCCGTCTTACGGGAAAGCCCGCTTATGCTACTTTTACCTTCTTACTTGGTAATTATCGTCTTCGCGCACGAAATCGTATCTGTGAATTAAAACGCACTGATCTACGCGCTCGTATACACGCACGAAGGGGATGTTTCGTCGTTGCCGGCGTGGTAACTCGAACAACGAGGAAGTAAGCGAGCGGGACGGAGTCCTCGCCGGAGGAACATTCGCAGCCTCACGCACACACACACACACACACACACATACACATCTCCGGCCATTTACTCCGCGCGCACCCCGTTACAACCCCGCCGAGCCGCACACCGCCCGGCGAATGCCTACGTATCTACGAAATGTAGATAATAGATGAAATATTTGCGCGGTATGCGTGGTATTAAACCGACACCCCTGAAATTGTATTTTATAGCTACCCCTGCCACCGACGGGCCCACTCGCGGCAGACCCTTCAGAGTCCCGACTCTCCCCGCCCGCCCTCGGCGCATCCGCCTGGGGGTGCATGCCGCTTCCCACCCCGGTCTCTCTTTCCCTCGCGCGCAGCTGCACAATCGTATACACAATGTCGCAATACGGCAGGGTAGCAAAACCGCCCCCTTCTATCTCCCGACCGCTTCCCATCCACCCCCGTTCCCCGCCGACCCTCCAGACGTGGCGTTTCGCCATATAACGAAATGCCAGAAACCAGTTTGCGGATCCGGCCGTCGGGAGGCGCGAGGTATCTCTCTCACCCGATGCGTTTCTATCTTTCGGCGGGGTTGCATCTCCCCCCCCCCCTTCTCCGATGCAGCCCCCGCCGCGGCCGCAGTTGCCCCCCGGCGTTCCTTCTTCCTTTTTTCTTCTTCCCTTTCGCCTCTTCCATGTACCTGCCCTATGCGCGATCTCCCTAGTCGATAGAAATATTTTTCGTAGCTACGAGGATTGGAGGTGGTGAATTTATCACGGTGACAGACCATCCTCTCTCACTTTACGGCCGAGGGCCGAGAGAGAAAGAGGGCAGTCCTCCCTTTTCGGGGTCTTTTTTTTCGCACGAGGGCAACCGCGGATACAAGCTCTCTGTCGGTGCGATGATACTCGAAGGTACCAAAAAAAAGAGATGACATTTAATTCCTTGGAGCGATCGTAGCTCACCCTCGTGAAAAAGTACGCTCTGACATATTAAAATCGTATTGCTCGATAACGCCGTATATCTTCAGGATTATGATTGACGTTCGCGTATACATATATCGCGATGTTTAATTGACAAGCCGCATATTAAATATGACGTATTTGATAGCGGTATACGTTACAAAATAATGCCACAGAAAGTCGTGTACATTGGCCGGCGCGACGGGCTCGAATGTAACGATAGTACACGTAGCGCGGTTTTGTACAGATGTTATTATTTATTGATACGTTGCTGTGTATCTCCGTAAAGCTCTCAAAACATATCGGGGCTGCTACATACACGTCGAACGTACTATGATGCTTATCTTACCTTCAAATCGATTCGAAGGGAACGTAGTTGTGAATAAATATACAGATATTTAGATTCAGCCTGCAAGTTCTGGACAAATAATGACAAGTGCCGTAAGTACAATGAAAATCCAATAAAAAAAAGGATAGAAGGATGCAAAATTTGATTCATTACACAATTTTCGCTTTTGAGCTCTGGAGTAATCAAAGTTGCAAGTATAATATTTTCGACATTTTAACACATCGACTGTATCGCTCGGCGTCGGATGGATTATTTTTCGTTTCTGTATGAGTTTATAGGTAAATTAATTAATTATCAAATTAAAAGAACGTCACCACTCCAAAGAGACAATCTGATTAGTTGGATTTCAAGTTATTTACAATGGTGAATTCGATAACAAATCTATAACTCACTTATCACGTAACCCAAATGTCACGTTTCTTTATTTATTTCGAATTACTTCGACATTTATACGAGTTTTATTAAATCTCGTCGCTGGCCGTCGTGCCGAGTTGGCGCGCTAATTGAGGGTAAACAGCAAAATGATCGTTTCGGTCGTCCCACCCCGCCCCCCTTGCCCTGCGGTCGGTCGGGATGATATAAGGCAGAATAAACTGCTCGAGAGCTTGGCCGGCGCCGAGCCGAGAATTATTCACTCGGCAAACAGGAATCTCGTTTCGAGGAATCGTGCGGCGACCTTAATGCACGAAGCCGACGGGAAAATCAAATGTCTTTGTGTGTCAAACAATACACGTACACGCCCATGCGGTACACGTATGAGTCGTTGTTCGTTACGTGCGCCGAAGATGTTCTTATATTGCGATTATCGCCACTGTCATCATCATTATTCCGTCGGTGTGTGCCGGCGCCATTAGGCACGGTCAATTTTCCTAAGAGCACCTCACGTTATTCCCGACGATACTCGACTTCCACGCAACGAACCGGACCGGCCGCGTGTCGTGCGTGTGACCCTCCACGGAAATATCTGCGACCGGCCACCCGGGCCCGGGTTCGATCGTAGATAATGGCGCGTCGGCACGGATTTGCGTCGACCATGAATTATTAAACGAAAACGCGTTGTATCGCTTTTCGTGCCGAAAGTCGCTCTTTTTTTTTTCACGTGAAAAAGCTCCGCTATTATACGGAGCGAATCACCAATGAGGAATGAATTTTTCCCGAAGAAATGTTAAACAAGCCGTGTGTTTCAACCGGTGCGTCGGCGAGAAAGACGATTATTGGATAGGAGCAAGCTGTGCATCTGTTTGATTGCATTTCGTCATACGTACGAGAGTTATTTTGATGAAACGGAGCTTCTCAATGATCAGCTTCGAGCGACTACTCTATCACGGCAGAAATTCGATTTATCAAAAATTTATGAGAAATGTCAAAAAAGTCGATCCCTGAAAAAAAAAGTGCGACGAACGGACGAGCTTTCATCAAACTTCCCTCCGGAAAAATCCGCTCCGATTTCGTCAAAACGAGAATGCGGGAAAAACGCGATAATTCCGAGATCCGATAGATCTCCCCCCCCCCCCCTTACAGCGGTCCTCCACAATGCATAATACAACTGCATTTTGCCTCGTTTAATCTCGCTTGTGCGCGCGAACGTATCAATAGCAGCGGAGCTGCCGCAGACTCTCGAAGCGGCGCGAAGCGATCTCGTAGCCGGCGGTCTTTTCTCAGGCTCCCTCTCCTCTCTTTCCCGGGGAAGGAGTTAATGCATTTCATTAATCACCAGGAGGACCCTTCCCACCCTCTACCGCCCTCATCCCGGTCCCTCTCCACCCCGCCTCGTTGCCGCAGACGGTACGAAGCAGTTGATATTTTCCCGTTCTTCGGCGCCCCCGTTATTACTACTTGTCATCTCGCCGGATTTCTTTCCCCCTCCCCCTCCCTCTCTCCCGCCCCCTCGAGCTCCATTTATCCCCCATCCGGCGCTCGCGCGCCGACCTCGTTCGCCGGGGGAGGAGATGAAATCAGGACGCGACGATGAATAAAAATAAAACACGCACGCACGGGCGTGTGAGACGCGGCCGATACACGTCGACGTGGAGAGATAGCACCGAATGGCGAACGGTGGGAGGGAGGGGGCGCGCGGAACGGTGGTCGACGGCGGGCATCCGCTTCAAGAAGAACCTGACGGCTTGTACTTTTTGCGCCCGGAGTTGCTGAATGTCGGCGTCCTAAGAATATCTCTGCGCGAACGAGGAAACGACGAGGGGCTGCAGACGGGGTTGCGAGGGGGCGCGCGTCGGAAGTCGAGGCGCACGGGGTGGAGGATCGTTTCTCTGTGCGAGGCAAAACGGCAGCTCCCTTGTGCCGGATCTGCCATTTGCGAGAAACGCGTTCGCCCATCTTTAATGTCACGGACTCAATACGGAGAAATAGACGGCCGTATATGGAGCGACATTTTGATGAAGCGCTCGCTCCCCGTCGCGGTTACTGCCGCACGGGTTTTCGTCGCATACACGGTGAAATCGTCGTTGCGTTACGTCACGTTACTACTTCAAACGGACTCGTTAGGATGGTTAGATGCACTTAAGGTGTTTCCGTTGTGCCGCGAAGCGACTTGCTCTACATGCTCAACTCTCAAATTCGTCAGCCATTGTGCACTCGCGGCTGATACTTCAACCCCCTTTGATCCTTCGAACGCGTTCGATTCTTCACCTGTTTGTATTCTTTTTACAAACGCAAGTACACCCGACAAATAGATACATTGTGTTATATTTTCATAACGCATTATGAACCCGAGTCGAAATTTTGGGCCTATGTTGAACCTTTAATTCTATAATATGGTAGGACCTAAGATAGTAGATGAGGTCGGACTGTAAGTACAAAATTTACTCCTACTTTAAAACTGATAGTGTCGGAAATTTTTATTTTTGTCAACTTAGCATTAAAGTAGGTCCTTTTAAGGAGGAGCTAAAGTAAATTTTTAGAATGAAAGATTCAAGGCAGGCGTAAAAAAATATAATGTCATCATAGTAGGTTATTGTCTGTCTATGTAGGTGTATAGATCGGCTAGATAGGCGTAAATTATCCTCAAAAGTATCAAAATAGTACCAAAATTTCGACTCGGGAATTACTGGGCAATTAGTTCCACAGGTGAACATAACGGAAAGACGTATTTCCCCTCCCATCTAAATCCATAAATTAATGAAGTAAAAAGCGCGGCTAGCCGCGACGTTTGATATAGTGCACATAACACATTTATCCGTGCGGTTTGTGTAAATTTAGCTGTGTTCCGTGCAGGATAAGTAAAGGGCAGATTGTGTCCGTCTGTGAGAGCGGATGTTCACGACGACGATGTCGGTGGCGGCGACAGCTCACGGACCCGATGCGAGAAATAGACGCAATATATACGAAGGACGTTGCGGAGTGTTTAGACGTTAGCTACGTAGGACCGTCGTGCTATCGTGGATTATATGTATCCCTTTATTTGTGTGTAGATAAACCAACGCGCGGGCGTGTGTACAGACGGTTCAGGCCGGATTTTCATCTCGTCCACGAGCGAGATTCGGGTAATCTTATGTACATCCGAAATATATACACGGCGATACCGCGTACGGGTGTTTCCTCGTTCTGTTTTTTTTTTGGGGTTTTCCAAGAACGCTAAAGAGCCCTCAATTGAACGCGGTCGGCGGTACGCAAGATTAATTTTTGCCGACCGATATAAGGGACGGCGCAGCGCGAGGGAGAGACCGGAGACGCGGCTCGAATCGAAGGGTTCGCGGGGTGAAACCGCGCGGTAACATACCTCCCAGGGTCCCGATAAATACGGATCCCCGGCGCGAGCGCCGCGCACTGTTCCGAGCGGGAGATTTATTTTCACCGCACATTCTGAAATGATGACCTTTTACGCTGGATTTCGCCGCGCGCGCGCGCGCGCGCTACGTAGGAAAGATACAAATCACTTCTGGACGTTCGGCGGTTACGAATGGCGCGCATCCTACCGTATATACACTCGAAACCCATCGCTCGCTCTCCTCAAGAGAGTAAATTCCGTCGACACGTATCCCGGACACGGGCTGGACGGTCTTCGAAATTCGTTTCGCGCGACAGCCTCATCCGCCCGAATCGGATACAGTCGGAACGTGTGATTGAGTCATAATCACGCGAACACTCTTGCTTAAGCGAATGCTGGAGTGATTCTGCACCTTTTGCACTGTTTGCATCTAGAACTGCCAATTCGTGAAAACATTGTTGCAATGCACGAATGACTCGTCGATTGATGTCGAAACGATGTCGAATCGACATCGACACTGTCGAACTCGATGTCGACTCGGTATCGTTTCGACGAATTGTTTCTCACTGGGAAGGCTTTTATTGCGTACAAATCGAAAGTGTTCTGCTAATCGGACTAGATCAGAGAACAGCGTGGTATTATTGAAGCTAAGTTTAGAAGCCTAAAAAGACTTTTTTGAGCGAATATATTTCTTGTTAGGCTTCTAAACTTAATTTCAACGATACCACACCCTCAGAAAGAATTTCTGTTACTGAGACAAAAAAATATTTTTGATGCATTTATATTTCTCACAACCTCATTTAGTATAAAACTAAGACAATATCTAAATAAAATCAATAATTTTTATTCTCCTCTATCGAATTGAAAAAGATTGACTTACTATATTGGGACAAGAATAACTTGATATATTCTTACGTTTAGAATAAATTTTCCCTCCACCTTACAACGCACGAAGTTAGCACCGCGATACTCGACAAAAGACGATACATACTGTCAGTTTATTCTAGATTTTATAATTTTTCATTTAAGATTAAAGTATTCCTTTCTCTATAATAAATATGATTGGCGCTATGTCGATCCTATTTTATGATACATTGAAGTGTAATAGCATTGGGTCTGGATATTTTTTCTGTGGGTGTATGCTGTTTCCTGGTTTAGTCCGAATAGTGGGTTACTGTCGGCCCGTACGCAAAAGCCACACAATTTGTATATTACACAAATGTTTTCATGCGTTCATTGGCAGTTCTAGGAGCAAAGAGTGCAGAGTCACTCCAGCATCCGCACGCGTTAGTTTTACAGCTAAGTAACAACTAATCCTAAAAATACTGTTAAAAGACCTCGTATACTCACTCGCAAATATGTCAGTTATATTTCCTGGCGTCAATGATATTAACGTTAAAACAGCTTTATTTTACTTTAAATTTGCAAGTATGTGTACAGGTGAAAGTAAGAGTGATGACGATTCACTGTTTGAATGTAATAATTGAATTGGGAATGGCAGCGTTTCGTGATGAAACGCGCAAGGCCACTGTTGTCGATGGAAAGTTACGCTGGATAGTGCATAATGCATCACGTGTACACAATATTGTTGCACGAGACGCGGATATTCGCTCAGTGACGGCTTACAAGCGAGTTGCACGTTGTTTGTTCTTGTAATTCTGCTATTTGCCAGGCTGTGTGATACACTTATGGCCGACGACGTTCCAAATTATAACTCCCTGAACGTGGAGAATCAACGCGGACGTTATTACCGCGGGAGAGCGCATTATCGCTTAAGTGCAGTGTCATTATTTCGATAGCGGGGATAATATTCGGCCATAATAGTTTTAAGACGTCTCGAACGAGGGAGGAGAATCCACGAAATCATTAGCGCTCTGGGGAAAAAAAAGATAGCAACCCATTTTGGGGTCCACAATTAGTAATTAATAATTAGTAATTAATTACGCGGGGTAAAATTCGTAAAGGACTAGAGTTATGAATTCGTAAAGGACTAGAGTTACGAACAATCTAAATAATTCGATTACTAATTGTGGGCCCCAAAATGGGTTGCTCACTGTCTCTTTTTTTCCCCAGAGTGGTAATGCGAGTTTAGGATCAGCCGCACGTCTAGGAAAAGTAAAGTTATATTTTTTCTTCCTTTTTCGAGACCATTCTCGATTCAAGTTATATAATTACGCGATATCTAGTGCATTAGCATTTTTTTCGCATACGTGCACGGAAAGATGAAAATGCAGATTGTATTTAAATATGTAACGAGAATACACGGCCGCGCCCTGCGCGCGATTTATGTATGTTTGCCCAGCGTCAGTCATCGCCGGCTTCTCTACTCCTCGTTTTTCCGGACTCGTCGTCGTTTTCCCGGTCCACCTCGCTCTCGCCCGGGTGCCAAAAGTTCAAAGGCGAACCCGCGAAGCGAAACCGTCGCATCGTCCGCATTCGCGTGCACGCCGCGAAAATGGCTCGCCGTTTGAGTATCGCGACATCGATTTGCCGTCGGGGAGCCTTAGAGCGAAAGATTTGAGAGTTTTACGCTTTACTATCCCCGTAATCCACATACGCCTGTTATCGGTAAAAGTACGAGGCTCGCTGCGCGCCAGGATAATCGTTGAATTTATAGCAACGTTGCGCCGCATCCAGCTGCGAGACTGATTTTCGTTTGCCGAGTCTCGCGACACCGGTGTACTGGAGTCGAATATCAAAGAGCAGAAAAGCGCGTATAAAAAACGGGACAATCCGCGAAATAATTCATCGAGCGACGGTTGAACTCTGCGTCTGTACAACTGAACTGTAATTAAGCATTTTTCAGAATGTCCTGATCATAGACATAGTAAATATAAGCGTCCCATTGAATAAGCTGAAGCTTGTGAAGAGGGAGACAGAGAAGATTTAAGAAGACTTTCTTTCTCCGTCCCGCCATCGTGACAAGGGAGAATCACGCCTGTGTAGTACCACGCAGGCACGATTCTTTTCTTTTACGATGGTGTAAGACAGAGAAAGAAAGTCTTCTTAAATCTTCTCTGTCTCTCTCTTCACAAGCTTCAGCTTATTCAGTGGGACGCTCAGTCTATATTTACTATGTCTATGGTCCCGATTATCAGATATGTCACGATTGTCATCTGTAATTTCATTCATTAATTTTCTGTACCGTTTATCGGCTCAGCATCTCGTACATAACGTACAAACGTAAATGCGCATTAACACCGCCTCTGAATCTCTTACCACTCGATCTCCATTTCCTAATCTCGGGCGCATTTCTGTTTCATTCATCTCTTATCTAGGGATCTAATTAAACTTTTAAGACCATCTAATTCTCGAAAATCCCCCAGCGTTAAAAGTATCACTGACTGATCTCGCTCGATTTATCCAGCTAGTATCGTCGAAATCCTTGAAAGTGCCAGCGAGTGAGATTCGCTAGCGATTGTCATTGGCGTACGATTATATCCGTTGTAAAATAATTGAAGCGAAATCCCGTCGCGAGTGACAAGATAATTAAGTCCTATTTCGAGGATGGCTTTGACGTAAATCTTATTAACAATTTGTATTTCAGGGGACACCGCGCCCGTGCGTTACCTGTCTCTGAAAACCCTTCTACCGGAGACCCCCGGTTACATGACTTACGAGGGCAGTACAACGCACCCCGGTTGTTGGGAAACGGCGGTCTGGCTGATCCTCAACAAACCAATTTACATCACGGCGCGAGAGGTAAACGTCCGGTCCCCCCAGTCAATGATTTACCCGAATTTCCCCCGGCATATTTTCCTTCTCTCGCCTCCTCCTCCTTTCGGGAGCTTGCGGGAGTTTGCGTGCCTCGCAATAATAATCAAATCATCGAAAGTAGCGGCCGACACGGTAGGGCGGCACCAAAATACAATAGTTTTGTCGATACTGTTGGATCAATCAACGGATCCTGCCCGTCTATAGCGCGCCATTGTTTCTGTTATTAGCTGTACGCCCTAAGGAAATTAATGCAGGGCCCATCCAACACGCCGAAAGCGCCTCTCGGTAACAATTCCAGACCGCTGCAGGGTCTTCATTATAGAACCGTGCGAACGAATATCGATTTTGCCAAGGTAATATAACGCAGCGATTATGTCATTCGATATTTCGTGCAAAGAAGCGTGTCAATCAGGGTAATTGACATATTGCGGTAAACTTAATATTAGCATATCTATTAAAGGATTCTTAAAAGAAGACACAAATATAGGTGCTTTTTTCAAGATTTTTTCATCAAACAATATAAAATATGAATTGTATCTTGCAATTAGCGCAATTATAAAATTATAACTATAAATTTAAATTTAAATAGTAGCTATTTTTTCGTATTTTTCAGCGTTAAATAAATCGCTCGGAATATTTAATTCCATTTTTTTCTACTATCTGTAATCTACCATTTATTAGAAATTTATCGGTAGAAAGTACCTTCGCTATAAATATCTTGATTGATCATAAAAGAATCAATCTCGCCGGTGCTTCTCGCGGAACTGCAACTTAAATGCACTTTCTGTGTTATTCCGGCAGCGGGGAAACGCCAAGTGTCCGTCGATGGCGCAGGACATGCATTATAGAGGTAACACACGATGTTAGCCAGGCTCTAGGAGCCCCTAAACTTCGTGCTCCACCGCGAAGGGATCGTCTCGATGAGAATTTGAAAAGATGACTTTTTCCTTCCAGCCAACACGTGGCGGGACGACGGTTCCCTATCACATAACGTAGTCTGAGGCCACCCCGCGGCAGGACCACGAGAGGGGACTTTTCTCTAAAGGAGCGGAACGAAACGAGTGACGCTACACAAAGACGGGAAGAGGGGCGCGGTGGTAAAGGGCTAATTTCTGGGGGAACGAAGAAATTGTGTCGTGGCTGTGTGAAAAGGGAGAGAAAGAGAGAAAGAACAGTAAATTTGAATACGGTTGTAAGTCCACGCAAAATGAATACCGTAATAACTCCCGAAATGGACGAAGAATTATAATGTAACCGCTATGTCATGCAGAAGTTATATGTATACAATTATCTGCAAATTATATATCACGTATAATGTGCAGATAAGTTTGCAACATGAATTGAATTTCGTTTTATTCTCCGGAGTAGCGAGGACAAAGTTGCGTGTTGCTACAGCGCTAACGTAATTCTCGTAACACGAGTGATCAAAGGAGCTTTAAGTGTCTTGTTGGGATACAGATTTTCGTTTAATGCTGTTTGTAAGTTTACGCATTGAAGACTATAACAGTTATCAAGGATGGGCGCAGCTTAAAATAATACGTATTATTATAAATTACGTTGTCTATGTGTGTACATACACGTACGCGCGTATATGTATGTATGCAGATGTGCACATATATTATATATACATATACATATAATTTTGTAAAATGGACAATAGCACTTTCAGATAACGGATGATTCCTATAGCGACAAGATAGGCGTTGTCACATAAGGTAAGAGAACTTTTTTAAAATGCCCATCGTTGATAAAATTACGTATGATCAATATGTTTTCACACGAAAGGTCGCGAAAATACAATGTACGTTTGAATGAATTAATCCCGCTGATGAGCCTGTGAATCGGTCGAGTTATTTGACAGGTTTTTGTCAATTACTTGGTAGCCAATGGCGATACGACGTGAACGATGTAAAGCGAAAACCATTACGAAACGGGGGGTGGGAAAATGGGATGGGGGAAATGAAGCGGAAGCGCGGGAAGAAGCGGGACGATCGTGATGGATCTCGGTGGAAGATACAGAAGAAGAAATAGCCGGTATCTCGTTGGAGGAAGAGGAGGAGGCGAAGAGGCGGAGAGCAATTTCGTAATAGCTCCGGGATAGAGAGGAGTAGGATAATAAAGAAGGAATGGTTCGGAAGAGGAAGAGATTAGGATGAAGTCATGTGGTAGATCAATCGGGCGGAAGAGAACGCTGGCTCTCCGTTAGCTTAGCCGATGGACGAATAATCCGGCGCTTTTGTATATAAAAACACAGAAAATGTACACGAACAGACATTACCTAAAATAGACGTTAAGCAGCGGAAGACTCTTAGGGAGAAAAAAAAAGCCGTGTGTATAGAGAATAAAGTTGTATCATATGAAAAAGTGAACGTTTAACAATTGTGGTTAATAAGCAAACGGTAATAATAAAGGCGACGTTATATTGTACAGCAACAGCGATCGCTGTTTCTCTCCCCTCTCTCTTCCCCTTCTCGTTTACCGTTCACGTATTTACGTGATCGATTCTAATATCTCGTTTTTACTTTTATATAGGTTCCTCCAAGCATCCCCTCCTGCTTTTGCGCCATTCTACGATTGGATACGTTCAGCGGTAATCTCGTCGAATAATTTACACGGTATCGTACATCAATGTTACGAGGAGAAATATCGAAGGCGTAAATTAATAAATTCCAATAACCCGCTAATCTCCGAACCAGAGTCGCTTAGGTGAAAGTTCGATTCAGCGCGCCCCTCAAAGTTAGGCATTACAAATTTCTTCGTCGACGTGCGTCAAGGGTAAGGTAAAGTTCCGACGGCGCTCACGAAAGTTTCGGGCTCCCGAGCATCGGGACCGCGCTCGATCCAAAAATTCGAGCGTGCTGACAAATTATCTGGGACAAAACTGGGTTGAACACTGGCCTGAAGTTCATGCCTCGGCCTGTGAGACCACGTTTCATCCTTAATTAATTATCTACGGCAGTAATGGCGAGCAACTTTCGCGGGTCGCTTCTCCCTTCTCCCTGTCTCACCCTCTCGAGACGAAGGTAAGTGGATCCTATTTTATCAATTTGCGGAATAATTTATATGCGAGAGAAACTGATTGCCCGTCAAGGCGCAATATTCTTCACCGTTAACGTCACACTTCGCGTCCGTATACCGTGGCGTTATTGCGATTTAATCACGATCGTAGGCGAGAAGAACTCGAGCCGCGACCACGCGTAACACATGGCTTAATGAAATCATTCGGTACGCAATTTGACTCAATAATTTATTACGTGACCTTCGGAGGCGAGCGCAAGTAATTAAATAGTTGTCCAGCTGTGCGTGAAAATTCATGCGGTAATTTCGCGAGTGACTTTCTTGGCACTAGTTTTCAAATTAACAAATTAATAAAATTCGTACGGCTCAAATGTGATGAACACGAATTTGAGGGAATAAAGGACTTGGGGCCCGGTTTCACCAACGTTGTTTAACTTTAAGCTTAGCTTAATTCATTCTTTTCCAGCTGTTACTTTAGAAAGAGACAAGCATGAATTAAACTACGATTATAGTTAAGCGACGTTCGGCGAAACCGGGCGTACGAGCCGCGACAGGGTGTTAGTGTCTAAATACTTCATATTGCAAATTTATCGCGAAAAATATTACTTCAGCCGGGGTTTAAACCTGGACCTCCCTCTCCCTTCTTAAATTAAATGTGAAATAAAATCATGGGAAATAGTATGACACGCCGCGAATAATAAGTATACCGGGGTGTTGTGTCAAGTTTCCGAATCTTCTGATTTGCATTCGGATTAGCGTATATACTTGGAGACTTTCCGCGCTCGAATCGCCGTGCGGTGCTCACTCGTGAGGCAGCAATCCGCTTCGGCGAGCGATTTTTCGGTCAAACATCCTCACAGCGATACCGTCGAGCGCACTCGCGTGTGTCAGCCTAAACGAATGCGGCGAACTTAAGGGACGACGGATTCGCCGAGAATGTGCTGAATGGTTGACTCATCGCGTGCAGCCGGGGGTAAAAGGATGCTGAGATATGCTTACCGAGCTCAAAGCTTCTTTGAGGGGCAGACGGGGGTGGAGTAAGGAGGACGAGGGACGAGAGGCACGCCAGCCACGTGACATTCTCGATTGAGAGGCAGGGGCCGAGGGGCGGTCGAGGGAGCCCTTGCACTCTTTTATGGAAATTAAGGACGTGATTTCGGATTCCCACGAGTACAAGTTTCATCCTTCTCCTTCGCCTGCTCGCCGTCCCGCTCGTTGTCGTGTTCTCTCGGTGGCAGCCTCGTGACTAAGCGCCGTACCCCCTATTTTTAGATTCCGTGCCACGCACACATATGTAACGTCGTATGAATACGGTATCGATGGATTTTGCAAAATCAATATCGACGACCACGTTTACGGGTCCTATATTCAATGTACGGACTTCTACTGTCATGTAACTACGCTTTTTCCTCTCGTTCCTCAAACTTTTTCGAGTACACTGTCTACTAGACGAAAATTCTCTCGGCTCCCTCTCTCTCCCCCTTCCTTTCTCTTGCGCTCCGTTATGCTTGATCCGCGAATTGTGAAAGTTTTAAATCTTATCAAATATTTACGGCATTTGCGATGCGTGCATGCATCTATTTGCACCATCGAGTGATCCGTTGCCAAGAAAAGCTTTACAGGATAAACTGCGCCTCGCCCCGAGTCGAAATTTTGGCACATGTTGAACCTTTAATTCTATTATATAGTAGGATCTAAGATAGTAAAGGAGGTCGAACTGCAAGTACAAAATTTACTCCTACTTTAAAACTGATAGTATCGGAAATTTCTACTTTTGTCAATTTAGCATTAAAATAGGTCCTTTTAAGGAGGAGCTAAAGTAAATTTTTGTAAACTTTAGAAGATTGCATGACCGTGTTTGACAAATTTTAATATTTAAACGTTTCGACCATGGTTTTCGGTTCTTTTCAAGTGATGGTCGCGTCAGTAAATCAGTATGGTAAATCAAAACAGCTGATCTTAATTTCACGAACAGTCTCAGTCACTGATTTACTGACACAACTATCACTTGAAAAGGACCAAAAACCATGGTCGAAACGTTGTTAGTTTAAATATCAAAATTTGCCAGACGTGGTTAAGTAATCTTCTGAAGTTTTTAATTACTTTTGGCGACTTATAAGATTTCCTCTAAATTTTTAGAATTAAGGATTCAAGGTAGGAGTAAAAATTATAATATCATCAAAGTAGGTTATTGCTGGTATATGTAGGTGTATAGATCAGCTAAGTAGGTGTAAATTATCTTTAAAAATATCAAAATAGTACCAAAATTTCGACTCGGGGCGTTTGCACTAACAGTCTGCATTTTACATCTCGCACCACGGCGAAAAGCGTGCGCGTTCCGCGTAGTTTACCATTCGCGACCGTTCGGAACGTTGAACTCGATTGAAACACGCCATATCTAAACGTGAACCAATTTCCCCGAGGCTCAGCACCTTAAGTGTATCAAACGAAACGCGTATATCGAACGCACGTATCGCAGTGCCAATTTAATCAGACGGTTCCCCGCCATTCGACAAGGAAGCGCTCCGGCCGTTGAACCGCAGAATGCCGTTTTTAGAAGCGGAATGGAAGTTAGAAAATAATAACCGAAAGTTGAATGCAAGTTCATTCGGCGGAAACTGCTTCAACCTGCGCATGCAACAACGATTACAGTGCGCCACGTCTGTTCCACCGATGCCGCGATGGCTTAGAAGTTAACGTCAGGCTCTCCCCGCGCCGTCGAATTTTTGGGAAGAAATGAAAACTGAAGTGTCAGCGATTTGTGGAGTACGAAACGAGATCGATAATAATCGCTTATAATTAATGATTTTTGTCTTTAAATCTTCTAACGGGCGTTTGTTCTTCGGAGACCAGACGCTTTCGCGTGAATTTTCATGAGCTTTTGTGAATACCGGCATTGTATTTATATTTACATATACACGGAGAGTTCTGCACTGTTATTTCGTTTCATATAACGTGGTTATTACCGATGTCGGCTCTCGTGCTAAAACTTATTCTCATGCGAATAACTGGCAAATGCAAGAGAAGCTGAAACTTTTATAAACACGTTAATGTATAGTTTTATAAAGCTTTTTCGCGTAATTGAATTATGATATCTTGTTACTCTAAAAAGGGAACAGATTTTAGTCAAGTTACGGATATTATTTTTAAATTGACTATCGTTGCTTCGCTTTTATTATAATCACGATGTTCAATAGATTGAGGAAAGATTTCGTTTTCAATATTTCAATTGGAAGTTAACGTCTGGCTTTCCCCGCGCCATCGAATTTTTGGGAAGAAATAAAAACTGAAGTGTCAGTGATTTTTAAGAGCTGCGAAATGTGGAGTAGCGAAACGAGATCGATAACAACCGCTTATAATTAATGATTTTTTTCTTTAAATCTCGAATAAGCGGCCGTAAAAATTAACCAACGTGTTATATCGTGGGATCGACGTCGGTTGGGCAGATAACGGGCAGTTCGTCGCCGAAAATGCGTCCTTGGTAGGTGGATTCATCGTAAACGCCCCCCCCCCCCCTCCCGGCTTTAATTCGCGGGAAGACTCATGAAAATAGAAAGATGGATAGTCCCCGGGCAATAGGGTGGGACAAGGGGTCAGGTAGATCGTACGAAAAAGATAATCGGTGGGGGGCAGAGACGTTAAAACTTATCGGCGCCCCTTCCCTTTATGCCTGCCGCCGATAGATGAGACCGGAACGGCGTGAGAAGAGACGGAGGTATAGATCGGGAAACCATCCACTCCGTGGTCGTGGCCCACGTGGAGGCGGTTACGGGGGATGAATAGCGGCGACCGGGGGAGGGACGGCGAGGGGAGGCCCGATCATGACTCCACAGCGCGCCGAGGAATTATGGATACCATTATACGAGAAAGATTAGAGGTCCTCGTAATATTTTTATTACCTCATCTCACACGTTACGTTAGTCCGCGTCGTCGGGCGAGGCTCACACACACACGCGCGCGCGAGCAACCGGCGCGTACACGGACGAGACACAAATTGCCGCGCGCGGTAGATCGCGACTTGAGAGATGGAGGTGGCGCGGTCCCGCATTAAGAAGAGATCACGGACGGTGAAAGAGACTATATACAGATTGCAGCGAGGCATTTGAGGCGCGGAAATCCGGTCTTGTTATCCCGTTGTAGGGAACAACAGGCGTCCAACTCGCAGCTTCATTTTAATACAAATTTTCGTATTATTTAATCACTCTCGAATAATCTGGAAATTCTGGAAAAGCGCCCGCCGGGGTCCTGTTTGCGCGGAAATAATGACAGGGAACAATTTTAATTTGTTCGCCGTTGACGTAAATATAAACTTTAAGAGACGTCGCGCGAATCGCGAAACGAATGAAATGACACGATTTGCAATAAAGACGCGATATTGACGTATAGCATTCGTGTGATGAGTTTAAAAGGCAAATAGCGCGAGTGCGGCGCGTAATTACGCTTTTCCGGGTTCGGTATTTATTACGCCTGTCTGTTCGAAGCCCTTGAAACAGTGGGCGATTATTAATTTGCCTAACAGAGCGCATGCAGCCGCACAACTGCTGATCGCGTTGCAATGGCGTGCTAATAAAACGCATTTGCGATTTAATTTACGCCGACGGATATTATGCAGTTTTAACTACAAATTACACATTTACGCGTCGTTACGCGACGAGACCGAATATTTCGCCGAATTATTTTTATTCGACGTCACTTCTCCGAGCGACCGCGATTTATATCGGAAATCAAGGAATGCGATTAAATTGCAGATTCATATCCCAGTGTATAATGATTGAATTTTTCCCTGATAACCGACGGAGTCTGTCGATTAAATGGAAATATGTCATTACAGACGAATCATAAATTTAAAATCCGCCTCGCCGCGGGATTCCATCTCGCTATTGCTGCGACGAGAAAAATGCAAATCCGCTGTATTTTTCCGATTCGTCGCCGGTGATGTAGTATAATAAAGGTGTGATTCAGTCGTCCCACGAATTCCTTACGGCCATTGCGATACCCTCACGAACACACCGGGACACCAAATCGTTTCCATTCGATGACGAGGAATCGGCTTACTCACCGTACAATGGCGGGCGGCGAAACGATTTTCCCCCGGAATCGTGAAAAGGAGCAAACCTCCATAACGGACTTACCACATCCGAACAATCCGACGGCGGTCTGAAAGGCTTTATATCCTTTTCATCGTCCCGCTGCACCTGATACCGGTGTCACACCCCCTCGAATTTTACACCACGGCGACCTCGCTCAGCTGCATACATAATTACTGCGGTCAGCGCTTTCCTTTAACTCTTTCGCGACCCAGTTGTTCTTTTCTGCTTTTCCTAGTTTTTGTTGAGATAATGTTTTTTACAGCGAGTGCACGCTGAGCCATTGAGTCTTTATAAATTTTGTAGATGGGACTCGTATGTTCCAGTGGTCATGAAAGGGTTAAAATGCACAACAGCTCTGCAGCTCCCTCTAATCCCGCTTCTTGACGTCGAGTAAAAATCCGCCGTGACGTTTAATTTAGGTATCTGGTATCCCTTTCTTTAATTTATTCCGTAATTGTCACGCGCACTGTTTTGACCAACAATCTCCGATGCTTTATGTCGTCACAGTTGATTTCCGATCGGCGCTGTATTGCGCATGACTTTGCAATTATTCTCGTGTAATCTTACACGCAAGTCGGCACTCGATGCCGAAAGCAGAATATCCGGAACGTTCGATGAAGCTGATAATGTGACCGATTCGAGTCCGAACTAACGTTTCGCGTGGCGGCAATAATAGCCCCTTGATATGGCCTTTGTGCATATCGCTTAAGAGCCAATTAACGTTGTCCGCGCCGCATTTGTCACTTGAGCTAATTTAATAAAGTAGACGGCCGCCAAGAACAAACGCGATCAATCTGGCGTGTAGAACGTGGTTGAATCGACACGATGGAAAACTTTCGACGCACGTCAATACCTAAACACGTGAAGAATTGTTTTCGAAATATCTGCATTTTCTTCGCACACGTCCGATCGATTGTAAAAGGGATATACTTCTGTTTGAACGGCTCGCTGGTTTTTACGAGCTCGTTGATTACGCGCCCGAAAAAAGCGATCGCAGGCTTTCAAAGTTGCAACGATATTCGATGCGCTGTGATACCTGTGTACACAGTTGCGTGGGATGTACGCAATCTGTAATTACCACCGTAATTAATTACAGGCTTAATTGGCCGAGGATCTCTCCAAGGAGACGGAGATACAATGGAAGCGACAATAGAGCGGACAATAGAACGATTATAGAATTACACGGTAGGTCTTACATACGCGATGCTGAACATACGTGCGTCTCATTGTTACCGTTAACAATGCAGTTCGCGAATTTCAAAATCGAAAATGTATCCGTAAGAGAATTTCGAAAGATCTGTGATAAGATGCTCTTGAATCGAACGGAAGTCGACGGAAGAGGAGAGCAGTCGGAAACGTGGCTTTCACAAAGATGAAAAAACAGAGCACTCGGAAGTTCTGCGAAACGTACGCGGACTGCGTGAGGACGAACCGGGCAGGCGAGGCGGGAAAATGAAGGAACTTACGATGAGAAATTGCAATAATCAAGCTTTTTAGTGGACGTTAACCGAGTTACCATCATGCTTCAAAGGGTTAAACTGCGCGCCGATATGGATTGCCGGCAGTGCACAGAACTGTCGATACGCGATTTTTAAATATTTCTGTCCCTTTCAGAGAAATTTCAAATTTATTTCCGCCCCTTACGATCGCTCCAAGATCGTACGCGTCCCTCCATCTGTTCCTGATCCTCTATTTTTTCCCCCGCACAGTAAACTTTACGGTATCGCGCCGGCGCTGCTCACCCCGCTTGTTTCCTTGCAACCTACGGTGAATATTTTACAAAAAATGAAAAGGGTGCGAGCCAGCTGGACGATATTACGTTTGCCATCTCGCCGCCACGTGACACGCGGCGTACGCGGACCCTCGCAAACTTGCCGAATTCGCATACGAATACGCGAAGTCCCGTTACAGAAAATTTAAATACGCTGAAGAATTAGATCAATTTAACTTCTTGGCAATCCCTCAAGGCCGTTCATCGGTATCGGCCAATACATTCATAAAAACAACATTGTTCGATTTTCACAAAGTGTACGGTCATGGCATGGAAAGCTCGTCCGACGTTTTACAATAAGTTCTCTGAATATTCGTATGTATCATTGCATAAATATTCTACATATCATTATTTTGCTCTAATAATGCGTCGCTGCACATATCCGCGAGCAACAGCTATAATCTCTCGCGTGGTAGACTGTATTTCCGAAATTTATCATAAAACGTCGGACAATCTTTCTGACCACGACTGTACGTGTATACATATAAGACGCAGCCTGAGTTGAAATTTTGGTACTATTTTGACACTTTTAAGGATAATTTATACTTATTTAGCTGATCTATACACCTACATAGACCAGCAATAACCTACTTTGATGTAATATTTTTTTCCTCCTCCCTTGAATCTTTAATTCTAAAAATGTACTTTAGCTCCTACTTAAAAGGACCTACTTTAATGCTAAATTGGCAAAAGCAGAAATTTCCGACACTATCAGTTTTGAAGTAGGAGTAAATTTTGTACTTGCAGTTCGACCTGGTTTACTGTCTTAGGTCCTACTATATAATAGAATTAAAGGTTCAACATAGGGCCAAAATTTCGACTCGGGAGAGCTGCGTTAATTGTGTAGTGTGTATAATTTACGCTAAAAGTCGCGAAGTCGGGAGACGGTCGCGCTGTACGGGCAGAAAACCGAACGTGGGCGAAAACTTTCCGCCACGATTACAGCCGGTGAACGTCCTTAATCTTTGACAAATCAACTTAGAAACTGTGATGCGCAGATAACGACGTACGCGTGATTGTTAAAGCGTCCTGCATACACGAATGCAATCTACAGATTTCTAACGTGAAATAAGATATCTCATAACACAACTTCCTCTATATTCATGCAATGTTAGAGCCCGATATCGATCCGCGGTTCTCGCAGCAGGCACATTTGACGGTGGCTCGTTTGCATAACTGCGTTAAAGGGAGTATATTTTATTCCGGTCGTGGGGAAAAATAATGCGCGCGGATACCCCCGAGGCAGCCGGGACCGGGGCGGTTCTAATCTAAATAATCAGAAATATTCTAACATTATTGAATTTACCGCCACCGGAGCTTCCGGGGGTAGACTTTGGCCGCGCGCGCGGCAACGCGATAAAAGTGGAACAAACTTAACTTTAACCCCCCCCCCCTCCCCCGCCCATTTTCGCTACATGCGCTCGATGCATCACGGCTTGCACGCCTCGTTGATTCTGTTACGGTCCTTTTTTTTGTCCCCCCCCGACTATGAGGGAGAGCAAACTCTATTTACTCTTCATTACGGCCTAATGAGCGATACATTAACAAATTTCAACATGAGCGTAAACGAAATTGTTTATACTTATGGCCTCGAAATTAGGTGGAGCGACCCGAGCGCAAATACAACGGGGCGCAATAATATTTTCTCGCAATTACCTAAAGTTGTAGACGGAACGCAATTTCTACCGCTTCGACAAAATTAAGTGTAGAGAAAAGTCCTCTTATTATGAGATTTCTACCATGAGATAGCAGGTTTTCAACACCCAAATTCAATCGCAGATCTTGTTCGCACCGATTACACAATCTTACAGCCAATTTTCCACTAAACAGATTTCGCTCCAAGGGCAATAAATTCATGGTGGAATCAACAGATGATGCCTATTAATTTAACAGAAACGCTATCTCGTATTAGGGGCCTATCTCATGATAGAGGACTTTTCTCTATTAATTCTGTGATGATCGTTGAAAGCGTCGTCTGCTCCAGACGTGCGTTAATTTGGAATGTTTCTTTGACGCAACGCTCAGTATTCACGCAAAACGCCGTGGATCGCGCGGACGTTATTCTTTGCACATATACGAGAGGTGTCGTACGCATGTAGCACTAAGTGCTCAGTGAGCCCGAAACAGATAATCCGGAATACCTCCCAAATAATTTCATTAACTATCCGGGAGAGCTGTGTGCTTGGCGGAACACATCGCAGATAGCGACAGTTTTAATAATCGTCTGTGTTCATTAACTTCGTAATTCAAAGCTTAATAACTCACCTGTACGTTTGCGCAATTACAAACTGCGCTCACAGTGAACGCTGTTGTTTAATGAGTCCCTTTAATCGCAAATAAAAAAAAAGAGAGAGAGATCCCGTTGCGCGGACGCGGGTAGAATTTTGCGGCGTTGATAAAATTTCAAAATATTTGTAATGGATACAAAAAGAGACGATTTAAACTTGCCGAGCGTATTTGTAATATCTGTATATCCGGCGCAATTCCGTTAAATGTGAAATTGAAACGTTCCCCCCCCCCTCCCCCCGCGACGACGACAATGTCAGTTTAAGCGCCCGTACGAAACGGACGATAAATTTCTGCCTGACATCGGGTAGATTAAGTTCCACTTTTATTTTAACATAAGCCGAATGAGATCTTTGACAGGCCCACGGTGCCGTTCAATTCCGCTCACGTTCGACGGCTGCATAAATTGTTTGATACCCAGACTTGTCACAAAACCGGAACATGTTTACGGCCATCAGTCTGACTAAGGCTTGATGAATGTGCTCAATTTTATCTCCACCACATGACCAATCATATTGATTGTGAACGCCATTGATTGGCAAGCGAGATTCCAGTTGCGCGCCGTTCCGCTTTCGCTGCTTCTCCAACAAACAATAGCTACAAATATCGCTATATCAGCGTTTGTGACATATACATAAGTGTGCATTGATAGAAAGTTACTTTTTCAAAGTAACTTGTTACCGGTACTCGTTACCGAGTAAAAAATGTAACTCGTTATAGTTACTAATTTTTCAAAAGTAACTCGTTATCGTTACCGTTACTTCAAAAATAACGACTCGTTACTTTTTTAATTCTGAAACGAGATCAGACAAACTAAAACTTCTACTTTTATAATAGTTGTTTTTTTTGCCAACAAAGATATTAAATAAAACAATTTATTTTAAAGTTGTAAAACCATGAAAAATTTAAGGAGACAAATTTAAAAACGCTCAACAAATAAAAAAAAATCTTGATCTTTATGAAAAGAGTAAATATAACTAAAGTTTTTTTATTATACTTTCAATGTTTCGTTCACATTTTTAACGCAATAATTTTAAACTTCTCTTAAATATAACAACCCATGTTAATAACAGATTATAAATATCAATCGCTGCCTGAAGATAAAATGTAAAAAAGTATGGTTACATATTTTATGACTAGGTTGTCAAAATATAAAAAGTAACAATAAAAATAACTGTTATATTCGTTACAGGTACAAAAGAAAAAATTAACGTCGTTACCAGCCCGTTGCCAAAAAATGAAATTGTATAACGGCGTTACAAGTAACGCGTTACTTCCATACCCTGTGTAAGTGTACACGTTCGATTATTACCTGTATGAGTTTAACGGAAGATTTCAGTAAAGAGTTTAGAGGAAAATTCCCGATTATGAGATAGGCTTCTAATATGAGATAGCAGGTGCTCAACATTCAAATTAATTAACAAATCTCTTTTCGCAACTACCAATGAATTTTTTATTACACAGATTTTACTCCAAGAGCAATAAATTCATAGTGAAACCAACGGATGATGCTTATTAATGTAGTAGGAACCCCGTTGTCTCACATTAGGGGCTCATCTCATAATAGGGGACTTTCCTCTAAATCCGTGTGATGTATGAGCGAAATAACGGGTGTGAAAATTAATTCGAACCAGTTGTAGAACATATCGCTGAAAAGTAGTGTACGAGACGATAATGCAGATTTTTACCGTGCATTAACACACACCGAGGAGGAAGTTATACACGCAGGTTACGCGTTCGCCAGCCGAACGAGGAAGGCATAAATTACGAATCGAATTCACGCCCCGCTCGTGCTTGAGAAAGGTAATGGAAATTTAATGTACTCTCCGCGCCGACAATAATAAATAACACGGTGATAAGGCGCGCGATAACGGCCGCCAATGAGCGGCGCGCGCCCTTTAGGTTAAGGGATGAAGACCGGCGAGGTGGATCCGGGTAGGTGGCGAGCGGTGGAAATCACAACCGGGAAGCGCGGTTTTTCTCCGTCGTTCGCCGATGCATCGGCTTCTCTCCCGAATGACAAACCAAGATAACTCGAATAAATGTAAAAGCGAGTGCTCGAGTTTTCTCTAAGTGAAAATCGATGGAGGGGGGGGGAAGGGGTTTCATTGTGTGTTCGGGGAGAGCGTTCCGGGGCCGCAATTCGCGCGCCCTTACCTTACCCCTTTACCCCGCCCGGCAAGTCCTTCTCCGCCTCCTCCCTTCCTGTCTCGTGTACACGCCGCTTTCTTGCCCGAGAACGCCGCCTTTGTGTCCAGGCCCCGGCTCTAGAACGATCGAAATCCTATGGCGCACCGGCTAGTTTATTATACGGTGTTCCCCGAGCCCGTATTTGCGTGATACAAACGAGTAATACGGGGGCATTTCGGTCTCCCCCTCCCCGAAACTTCGGTAACTCCTTCGGGCGAATTTTCTCGGCTAATTAAAAAGCAGGATCTCCCCCCTCCCCCCCGCTTGCCTATTCCTTCGAAACTTAATCCTTTGATTGTCGATATTAAATCGTGCGACGCGGAACGGTGATATAAGGTGTTTTGTAAGGTTTGCATTAAACTTTAGGAGAACTCGGCGGTAACTTCGGAGCCAGCCTTGACGTTGCGAAAATTTCTACCCGTGATATAATTCCAAAGTTCGCGAGAAGGAAAATTGCATGTATTTATATATAAGGAGATATATTTAAATTATACATTATTCAGCTCGATCTAGCGTATGGCATTAATATGACATCAAGTGCATAGAAGATATCTCGCCGTTGTCAGTCACAGTTTGCAGCCGTTGAAGCTGTCAAGTGTTATTATTATCTTTAACAAAATGTTTATTGTATCTTCAATTTGCGAGTAAAAAAAACGTTCGTTTGAAATATCACATAAACGTCTATATTTTCTTGACGTGCGTCGCCAAGAGGTCGCGGCTAAAATCGAACGAAATCGGAACTCGTTGATGAAGTCTAATAATGTCCGCGCGTCGTAAAACTATTTATTGAACGAAAAAGACAGAACAATAAAAGGAGCGTAACAGCGCGCGGTTGCGGAATCTGGCTTCTCGGAATATTGGAACGTTGGGATATTTTTCCGACTAAGGGAGTTCATGAAGGGAAAAAAAGGGAGGGGAGGGGGGGAAAGAAGCGGAACGCGCCCTTCCAACCCGTAAAAATTTTACGATGGCCACGTTGTTTCGTGTATTGGTCTTTATTTACCCGTAAAAGTTTCATGGTGTTATCACACTTCGCTGCTCGCCGAAGCGGGAGGACCTGTGTGTGTCATTGGAAAGCGCCCGGCTTCGAGCTGCTTTTACGAACCGACGCAGTTTTTCCTTCCTGAAAAAGGTCCTAAAGCTTCGGCCATTCGACGGCCGAAGTTCTCTTATCGCCATCCGACCGCGCGAAGCGCTCTTGCACCGGCGGATAATTCAAAATTACTTTTAAAGCCGCTCGTCTACTGCCAGGCTGATCGATCTCGTCCGAGGCTAATTTTCTCCCGGTTGGGGCATCGGGGGTTGCATTGCGGCGTGAATAAGCGGCGTCCAAGCGGCATCGAGAGGGGCGCGTAGAGCGTGCTGAGTGGTCGCGTGAAATGCGAGATAGAAATTTCTCAAATTCACCGAGATGTAACTGATATCTTTCGGACAATTGTAGGAATCGCGAATGGCCGTCGCCTGTGCAAAGAGCGAAATATACAGATACGTAGAGGAAAGTTTCCTGTTATGAGATAAGCTCCTAATAGGAGGCAGCAGGGTTTCTGTTAAATTAATAGGCATTACATCCTCTGTCGATTCCACCACGAATTTATTGCTCTTGGAGCGAAATCTGTTTAGTGGAAAGTTCATCGTTAGATCGTGCAATCGTTGCGAAAAGAGATTTGTGATTGAATTTGGGCGTTGAAAAGCTGCTATCTCATATTAGAAACCTATCTCATAATAGAGGAGTTTCCTCTATATTTCTGCTTCTTCCGAATATTCTATATACAGGGTGTTATGTAATACCCGCCTCACCTCATATTTACGGATAGAGCGGACTAGCTGTCGCTGTCTTAGCTCGGGCTACCGCCCGATCCAAACGCGCGCGCGACGTGCGTGCTAAGACAGCGATTTTTAATAATTAATAACTCGTTAGCTATTGCGAAAATTGCAAAATGGTACAGGACTTTTCGACCCAGTCTAATCCGCTCTATCCGTAAATAAGAGGTGAGGCGAGTATTACATAACACCCTGTATATATGTACATGTAACATGGTCTTGACAAAATGAATTTCCGATATCGCAGGCCCGAGGAGCCCGAGAAACACGGCGACAAATCCAGTGTTCTCATTTATACGCATTGTACGAGCCAAGCCGCGCCGCGTCTTTCCTCGCCGCACGTCATTACCCGCTCGCGTCTCGCGCGAAACTCCGCTCCCGGTTAACGAACAAAAACTCGCGGATACGTGCTCCCGAGGCTCCTCCGCGCGGCGCCGGCCGTATATCTCCGCACGTAGATCCACGGTACCACCGCGTGCGGCATAGAGCACCGCGGTATAAAATACTTCTTCCTTAGTTCATCAATTTCGTATAAAGCTAGCGTGGAAGTTTCGGACGGGAGAAGAGGCGAACTTCCGCGAGCGCGCGCGCGCGCGGCCGTCAACGGTTCGGGATGAAATATTCCGCGGGGGCCATCGGCGGGCGACAATACGGGCGAAATTTTTAGGGCGCGCGGAACGCGGGTGAAACGTATTTATATGCCCGCGCGCCTTCCGGCCGTGCGCGTCTCTCGGCGTTCATATGTAAATCACGGATTCTCCGCCGAAGGAAACAACTTTCGTGGGACCCGCTCGCGCATACTTTCCGAGAAAGTCTGCTCGGCGCCGCGCCGGGTGCGCGGCACGAAAGCGCATTGTGCGATAATCAAATAGAGTCCGAATGGCGCGGGTAGAATCTCGTCATACCGATGCTGCGAGGACGAGGAACACCGTTTCGCTATTACGGTAATGAAGTCCCGGTAACGAAGCAAAGACGAAATCACGTCGCGCGCGCGCCGAGTGCCAGGCGCAGACGGTGTCCTTATTGTGCCTGTACAATACACCGGGGGGGCGTCCACCCCCTTCCCCTCCGTTGAGGAAGGGCGCGATAAATAGCCCGACGGCATTCGCCCTCACGTTACCCATTTGCCTGGGCCCGGGGATAATAATTTTATTAATACCGTTAAGGTATCGCTTTGTCCCTCTGCGTGCGAGCCGGCGATTTATTCCGCGGCCATTGTACGCCTCCTCCCCCTACCCCGTTTGTTTTTATTCCCCGCAGTGGTGATGCGGCCGGCCGAAAATTTCGCTCGGACACGTAGTACTTCCCTTAATAGGGCGCAATTTCCCTCGATGGAGAGAAGCGTTTCATAATTGACGAGTACTCGCACTTTAACCCTCGTTACCTTTCGGCCCCCTTCTTTCCTCTCTCGTTCTCTCTCTCTCTCTCTCTCTCTCTCCCCCTTACTACCTCTCCCTTTCTATCGCTTTTCTGCCTCATCACTCAAACTAATACGTACACGCGCTGACGCTCCGTCCGTTCCGGCAGTTCGGAAAATCTAAAAAGTCACGTTTCCGGCATGATAATCAAGCGGCACTTATTATCGCGCGTTTAATTGCGCCACGGAAAAACGTTTGCACCGCTGTTACCGTAATATTTCGTAACTGGTAATATTTTACGGTTTTACTGCTTACAGGAGCTCGGACACGGGGTGTCTCCGCGTTAATTGCGTAGGTATCTTCGCGTATTGGAAAAAAATATGAAATATGGTGTCTTTTCCTTCCGCGGGGCGTATATTACCGTGTGCTGGCAAACCGCGGTGCGCTTCGATATATCATATTAATTGTGTTCATTGGATTAAGTCGAGTAACGTGGAGTCGCGCGGAAACGAGCAAGTCGCTCTTTAAAATTGCAACGAGACGGACGAGCAAGTATCAGCGAGCTCATTCAAATTGGACGATATATGAGCCGCATAATGCGGGCGCCGCTACTCTGCAAAATTCTAAATTTATGCCTGTGGAAAAATTTACCGCGCCGTTTACGCATCGTAAATGCAGGATGGAAGTGGGATCCCGGTTACCGTCTTTTAATCAAGCGCGATTTTTACAACTTCGCTTACGTCCGTGCATTTTTTACAAATAACGCGAAACACGTATCGAGTACAAATATAGTTTCCGCGCTTTGTAAATTTATATATATATATATATATATAACAAAAAAATAGCGAGGCTCAAATACCTTTATATGCCTTTATGTGTATTATATTTCCAATTAATTCGCGCAAAATGCGTGGCTCGTAAAATTTCAAAACGCAACCATTTACGCGAGATAAATCATCCGGGTTTTTACGGCAAGACTTCCGACGGTCTAATTGATCTCTCCGCTCCGCGTATATCGACTTTGCCATATACAGGCCAAGAAATAAGTAAGTATCGAAGCGCGAAGGGCCGACGACGAGGGGAGCAGAGCCGCGGCGAGGCGGATACGCGGGAATCTGTCGGTGCGCTGTTCGCGCGCGATGCGATATAAAACAATCGTACCCCGCATTAAGATCCCCGTCCAGCGTATACGCCAGACCGTATACATGATTCAACGACGCCCCGTTCATAATTCAGAAATATCCGTCCGGCGGAACGCCGGCCAGCCGCTGGTTTAAAACCGTCGGAAATGTATGCATGTTTTACCAGCAGCGAGGAGTCGGGCGAACGTCAAAAAGAAAGGACGGCGCCGGGGCATAGAAGATAGATGCGCGGCGGGGTTTCGGTAAAGGAGTACATAACCGGGAGTAAGCATGGGAAAATTGCGGAAAACAGTTGAATGAAAGGTACAATAGATTCCGTAGATTTTACCCCGGCGAGATAATCCCGTCGAGTTCTCTTCGCGATTAATCGTTCTCGGCAAAATTGCTAAAATTGTGCCAAAATTATACTTTCGTCTTTTTTCCCCCCAAAGAATCTCTTTCGCATATCTGTTTTCGTCCGCTCTGCCATGTTCGATCGCTCGTGTCATCCGTGCCGCGTTGTATTACGCCACGGGGAAAAAAGTGTGAGCGAAAAAAAAACGTGAAATCAGAACGGCGGACGTGGAATATATTCGGAGCGCACGGCTCGCGCAGGAACAAAGCGGAAGACGGCGGTTGCGCCACCTCGTCTGGCCCGTGCCATTACGATCGGATCTCCTGATATTCGGTCCGGATAGCAGTAATAGTAGCGAAATTTCTGCCGTAGACTGTACACGGGCCGGGCAACCCCTCTACGCGGAATATAAGAGGGTAGGTATAAAGTATCCGGCGCCACGTTTACGATGTGCTTCCTCCATTTCCACTCGATCTTTTTCGAATGTTCGGTGCACCGTGGCTCCACTTTCAAGGATCTATTTGTCAAAGTTAGTTTGCGGTAAGCGCGCGGCTGTCAAAATAGTTGGCTGCGAACGCTTAGGCCTACAGCGAATTCGATTGTCTGCACTAGCGCGCACTGGGTGCGCACTAAGGCCTGTTTGTAGGCAATTTTTATTTCGTTGGTCGGGACGCCCGCCTAGTTGAGAGGAAGGTCCAGGTTCAAACCCTGGCTGAGGTAATATTTTCCGCAATAGATTTAAAGGTACGAAACATTTAGACAACCTGTCACGGCTCTTAGTCCTTCAAATTTGTGTTTATCACATTTGTGTTTATCACAAATTTTGTTAATTTGTTTTATATTTAACTTTGTCTTAAATTCATGTTCAAAGAATATTTAGCCGAAAGATAATCCGCACGGACGCTATACGGATCGTTTTACTGGCTAAGAAATATTTCAAGAGATATGTAAGACGATCCTTAAGAATTGCACTGTAAACAAGTCTTAGCGTGCACTCGGTGCAGGCAACCGAATTCGCTATTCGATCGGAGCCGCTCGATCTCGAGGGCGATCTTTTTCTCCCCCTCTGCGGGTCGAGCGAGAGCAGTTCTTTCATCGGTGAATAATAATATAAATACGTGTTGCATGTTTATTCACAAGATATTAAGGTCGTTATACATGCGATGGCAATTACACGAGGTATTACAAGATAAGATAGCTCAGACTCGCTCTAAATTTAAAACCGGCTTAATGCACGCTATTTACATGATGCGCAGTGCGAAATGCATACGTTAAAGTCGCCTTTAAAATGAAAATTAGTGTATAAGTAACGGCTTCTGTCATCGTCGCGATAGAAGCCAACGCAAATAAGGGCCCGAGAGAGATACGCGAAGTTATTACGAAGAGTTACTTCATGCGCGAAGTTAGTAAATTCACATTTACATTTCGCTGAATTGAGACTGCGGAATGTGCAGACTATCCCGCCCTACCTCCCGCCCTCCCTCGACGGATACCCAGATATATACACTCGTATATAAAATAATTATTCAAACGATTGAGCTCGCGGTGCATTATAATCCACAAAAGCTGTCCCTCCCCTCGGGGACCCGACACTCGCGCGATCCTTTCTATCGAGGGTCGCACGAACTGCTACTGAGAGCGGCGCGGTATCTCGTAGCAAAATCGTTTTACTTTCTTTTCGGGCTGTCCAATAAGCAGATTACACCGCGATCGATAGTGCCCAGTAATAAAATTAAATGTCCAAACACGCGGTACGACGCCCGTCGATAGTTGCCCCAAATTAACCGAAAAAAAAAATATATATATATACCCGCCGTTACATAATCGACGCGGCGTATCGCAGCCCCCGGGCATCGGTCTGCCCGCCGGGCGTGCTAATTAATTTATTACGCTCGTCAGAGCCGAAGGGCAATTTCTGATAATCCGCCGTTTCGCCGATGACTGTACCAGGGTCACCCCCGAGAAACGAAGGGATGATACCGCGCGCCGCCGTAAGGAGGGATCGCGCCAGGAGGGGTGGGGGGGGGGCGAGGGGAGGTTGGTGACGACCGCCGGTCTCGTCGAGGAGCACCTCCGGCGCCACGGTTACGACGCACGGCGTCTTTCTGTCTGCATCCCGCTGTAACTGGCGCCAACCGGACTCCCCCGACAGGCGGCGAATACCGGGAGGGTGGGTGGGATCTGGACCCGGTCTCCTCCATCCCCCTCGGGACTCCACGGCCGGGCGATACTCTTCCCCCCCCTCGCTATACTCCCGCTGTACCCCCGCGCCGCCGCTCCCCGGCGTTCGCCATGACCGACGACTCTGCTCCTTACCCTCTTCCGTTCGGTTCGGTTCTCGGTTCCGCTATCCAAACACATCCAGCAAGACAGCCAGCCACCGTCGTCCCTGGCAAAACAAAATCTCGAACTCGCGGGCTGTATGATCGATCACGGCGGCGTGAGCTCACTCGACCTTGTTGCGACGTGGGAGAAAAGGAGCGTGGATGAAATTTATAGTATTGAAAGTTTTCGAAAGAAGTTACCTGAAAAGAGCATGAGATATCGCGATCCATCTTACTCTCATTATTTATTATCGGATTTACGTTATTACGTTCTATCTCGTAGACGTAGGTACGTAATGTAATGGCGTAATAACGCGGATTAATATGACATGCAAACATTCTTGCCGCCATTTTTTAAATTCCTTCCCTCGCACCCGCGACTCGTAATTAAAATTTTTTCCGCCGCGTCCGTTTATATTATTTCATTTCATTAATACTTGAAAATTCCAAATGAGCTGACGCGGTCGGCAATATCCGCGTTATGCAATATTAAAAGTTTCAAACCGATCGTCGCGGAATTAACGCGATGCCTGTTTATTTCCGTTATTTACAATATTGAGTCCATTATTAATGATCTTGAGAACAACCGGTGCGTATTGATCCCGCGTATGATTTATACAGGTATGACGTTATTTATTTCGAGCCTTTTCCTCTATGCGCCGGGAGATAATCATCTTCGTTCCGCGTCACCCCCGGACGCCAGGCGACGGTTTTGGGAAACAGGGTCGGAGGGTGCGACCTGGCCGCGCCTATCGATCGCGGATTCCGCCGAAAGAATCTGTTTACCCGAATTTCCACGTCGCCGAAAGGAAATATTCCGCGTACGTGACCGCGTTCGCTCGCCCGTGCGATGCTCCCCGGTTCGCGCCGTGTCCCCCGCGCGACGGCGACGATCTCTCATCCTCGCGTGCCGTTTTCGTTCGCGGGGGTCGACGTCGGGGTCGAAAACAGTTCGTGAGACTCGGACGCGAGCAAGTTTCGCGCAAGTTTTGCGCGCCGCAGGACCGCGGCGCGATATTTGGCGCTCGCTGTTCCAAAGCCGCGATAGAAACTTTTCTAGCGGATCGTCCGCTGCCCCGCGACCCCGTTGCTTATGTCCCGATTGTTACTTACGTCTGGGGGTCAATTCTGTATCTAAGCACACACTCTTGCATAAGTGCGTAAGCATATGCAGAAGGAATTTGATTGGTTCATTTCTTATGCATTTGCTTGTGGACCAATCAATTCCTTTATGCGTATGCTCATGCTCTTATGCCAAAGTGTGTGCTTCCCCGCTTAACTCACTTTCTATGTTTCTTAGAGAAATCCGTTGTCCTACAAGGACATACTGCAACGTGTATAAGTTATTTTATGTTAATCTAGTGCTCGTACTCCGTTCTGGTCTTGCAGGACAACGGATATTTCTCTAAGAAACATAGAAAGTGACAACGAATAAGTTTAGTCGGCCTTAACTGGCACGTGTTTAATAAAATAAAATAAAAAGATATACTGTGCGACGTTTCGACCAAGGGTTTAGGTCCTTTTCAAGCACTTTCTAAAACGAACAAACCGATAATCGGGATTACAGGCTTATCGAAGATACAAATTAAATCAATATAGACAATCAAAATGTGTACAATAATAATAAGTACAATAAAAGGTATGGTTTGTCAGAGCGGATACATAATATAACCAATTGAAAAAATAAATCATAAACCAGTCAATTACCTTAAAATTAACCAGGCCAATGTAATGTGCAGTTAAACGATAAAAATCCAAAGGATCGTTGAGTCATGATTATAAAATTAACAGACGTGGAAAGTGAGTTAACTACAATGGCCAAAAAATTGAGACACTGCTTTTTAGATTACGACGGCAGAATAGTGTAAGATACAGAATGGACCCCCTGATCGTCGAAAAAGCGGCGGGTTCCCGCGCGAGCATTTCACTCGCGGCGAAGTCACCGTCGTCCTCGCCTTTCGAGAGATATCCCGGAGATTGGGCCACCGGCGCTAAAGCATGTTTACACCGATAGACGAGAGAGAAACGTGTTTTCGAGATTCCTCTGCGCAAAGGGGCTCGCGCGAGCCCTTGCCGATGCCTGCACGACTGTGCCCGATTCTTCCGATGAAAGATAGCCGGGCAGAAAAACATGTTTACCACTTTCCGCAACTTTCACACGCGATATCGGTTATTTCGCCGATATCGACGCCGTGGCGTCGCGCAGGAGGCGCCGCGATAACGATGAAATTGTAAGGGACCCGCTGCGTAAATCGCACGACGCGACAATTGCGATAGCTCGCGATCGTTATATCCCGACTTTCGCCCTCCTCAGGATCGCGTCTTTTAGCGAGCGATATATAATTCCGGCAGTTACGTTACGCGGGACAAAACGGCCGATCCGAGTAAACGCGTATCGAAGATTAAAATATCAGATACCGTTAGAATTGGAATCGCACGGAGGCGGCAATCTTGCGGTTAATCAGCAAACGGGACCCAGAAACGGGGAGAGATCGTAAGATCATCGAGCCGAGATCAGTACGACGAGTTTACGAGCAAAACCAAGCCGTGGCGCGAAGCCGTGTACCTACGTACGTGTTCGTGTGTGTTGGCGGCTTGGTAGTATGCATAAAGTGCAACTGTGTGTGTGTGTGTGTCCCCCGTAGTTACAATGCGGGAATTGCGGTTTATGTAAGGGGATGAAAGGGAGAGGAGGGAAGGCTGCGGAAAGATGGCACGTAGGTACGTGGTAAGATTTAGTATTCGCGGTCCTCGTGCCTGGTTTGTACTAATATCTTGTCGAGATGGTCCTCGTACATTTCTAGAATTAATATAATGAATGTTGACAGTGTAGGGTGCTAAAGGGTCGCGGCAAAGTAGCGAATCTTAGATTTCTGTGTGATACTTTACGCCGACAATTACACTTAGAAAACGATTTTTTTATTTAGGTTAAACAAATGAGATATGCTGAAATTATGTTTCTTTGAATCTACTAAATTTTTATTTACTTCTACTAAAACATTTGCCAGATTTGAAGAAATAGATATGAATTCTCTTAGAGATTTCAGTCTCAATCAAATTTTTATTATTATTTAATTTTAAAGAAATCATTTCCTTACCTTAATCAAAATTTTATGTGATTGAGTCTGAAATCTCCAAGAGAATTCATATCTATTTCTTCAAATCTAGCAAATGTTTTAGTAGAAGTAAATAAAAATTCTAAGAGATAAAGAAATCGTTTGTTTGAGATTAAATAAAAGTCTGGTAAGGTCAAAATTCAAAGAACATTTGTTTCATTTCAAAGAAACTTTTTTCTGGGTGTAGAAACGGACTCCCGAATCCTTATGTATTTTTGATTAAATCCGAAAAAAACTGCGATTTATCGAGAAGAATGGCAAGATTATAACTTGCTTTCCGTATAACGATTTTCTGTAAGCGACAAAGTGTAATATACTTGGAAACGTGATCGCCACGCGGTAATGCATTTAGCTGAATGTTGCGTCAGTCACGAAACAAAATTAACAGAGAAATCGAATCTAGCTTGGAATTTTAGTGTTCTATTAAAAGGGCTATATTTAAAAGCGATATGTATATACGAGATAATCCACCAAGTTTCACTCCCGTTTGTGGAACATATTCCCGGGGCTATTTCCTGCAAAATTTCCTCGCAGTCAATTTCGATCCGTTTTGTTGTACAATGCAAAATTGAAGAATTTTACAGAAGATTATAGTTTCAGACTGCTTGAAAGATTAACGGTCTGAAAAGTGTTTGCGATGTATTCGTAACTTTTTCCTCGCTGAAATTCTAAGAACGCTATTTTTCTTCGATTTTCAAATTGGTATAACTTTAATTATAAACCAACATTTTCTGTTCCAAATGCCCTCGGAAATGCCCCTTCCCGCGAGGATAAAACTTGGCGAATCAGCCTGCATAAGTACGTAGAAAATGTAGAAATCAGTGGCGAACTTTCTCGCCGATAATCTTATCCGCCCGCTTAAGCTGTTCGCGCACTTATAAACGTCATTGCGAGCCCATACATCGCGGGAGTAGTTGTCGGGTTTCATTCTAACGCACTCGACAATCGCGTCCCTCAATAAATCACAAAGGATTCCTCTATCTCGAAAGCCGATCGTTACTTGAGACTTGCGCTAGTATCAGTCTCCCGCAATCGTGCCATTGTCTATTTAACTATTGGATCGATACGTAAGTAATGAGATACTACCCGTAATGAAGAGTTACACGGCTAATTAACATTCTGCCTTTCAACGAGCTCATGCAGAGGATATTATCGATTCATTTAATTTAATGGAGCACGCGGTCCGCCGCTGCGGACTAATTCGTCTTTTTTTTTTGTAAATGAAAATTACGGCAAGGGTTAATTAAAGGGCGATAGTAATATAAATCTGTTTAACGCGTAAAGATGTATGGAAATCTTATAAAACGCCGGGTTCACGTGAAAGCTGTTTGAAACTCGGCGCACGGAAGCCGCCATTACTTATGCATCAGGCCAACTTCGATACATATAAAATCGGCGAGCGATTAAAATAACGTATAGCGAGGACATAAAGTAGCAAAAACGACCGTGAGCCAAAGGGGAAAAAGCTCCGATAGCGCACGAGAGCGTGGGAGGGAGGAAAGGGGGAGGAAGAAAATGCGGAGACGGACGGAGACAGAGAGCTGGCTGGCGGGGTGGCCGCCGCACGCTACGATAATATTCCTCGTGCGAATTCCCACGAAACTCGACCCTCCTTATTCGCCTTAGTGAGATGTCAGACTCGAAAACAATGCGGCCCACGTACCGAAGCCGAGGAATCAAATGGCGCTGGAATACTAAACACGCCGGAATACTTACCCTCGCCGGCCCGCGCCCTCGGCGCGGGCGGGCGAGGCCGGGAGGGGGGTTGGCTTCTCGACCGCCCTCGTGCACGTACGGCCACGTGACTGACTCTCCTCGACCATCGTCCGCGGTACGTGGCGGAATAAACGCGGCGAAAGAAAATGTCCTAATCCTTTAAGTGCTAATCCAACAACGGGCGCGGGCGAACGCGGCCCGGCCCCACGTTCCGGGATAATGTCCGACCTTTCACGGACCTCGCTCACTCGCGAGGCAACGTCGACTCTGCTGTGCGCATCCGGGGAAGACGCGCGGCTTTCGCGACCTGTCTCTGCGTGTAATTCCACTGTTATTCTTATGACGCAGGAGAAATTTTTTTATTTACTGGCTGGTAGGATTGGACGTCGAACTAAGTAGGTCGACATCGCGAGTGTCTAAACCGGGACGAGTGGTGTCTCGGACCAGTCTCCTTTTCTCATTAAAGATTAAATTCATTTGTATGATGAAGTCTTTTTGGTATTTCTTTTGGTCCTCAGGATTGTCAGAAATTTCAAACAATTACTTATGACACTCATTGAAGTGGTGGTTGCGAGTTTTCTACACTGAAAAAAATTTCTGGTTGAATATGGACGAATCAGATAATTCCTTTAGGATTTACCAGAATTCCTTTAGGATTTACCAGAATTCCTGTAATCCTACAGAAATTCTGGTAAATCCTAAAGGAATTCTGGTAAATCCTAAAGGAATTATCTGATTCGTCCATATTCAACCAGAAATTTTTTTCAGTGTAGAAAACTCGCAACCACCACTTCAATGAGTGTCATAAGTAATTGTAAATCCTAAAGGAATTATCTGATTCG